>NW_027525593.1:0-17957 GCF_052094955.1 Ictidomys tridecemlineatus | reverse complement strand
TAGAAGAACGAAATTTGGTGAGCCAAGTGGGATTGGTGTACTGATCATTACCTGAAAGTTTCATCAAGATTGGGTGAAAAAGTGTGTGCTGAGATTTTAGGCAACTCGAGGTTTTTGGAAGCTTGGCAGGCCCTTTCCATGAAAGTGATTCTCGCCAGTCTCTGCTTAGGGCTACATCAACAGCAAACAAACCATAGAGATAGAACTTGAAACTGCTTTATTGTGTCAAGTTTCAAAGAGCTAGCACAAACCGTGTTTGATGTAGAGTTCCAAATACATGTATCCCTATAGGAGAAAACAGAGTGAAACCTCAAAATGAAATTGGTTACTGCCAACGAACGGTTTAATCTAGAAGAACGAAATTTGGCGAGCAAAGTGGGATTAGTGTACTGATCATTACCTGAAAGTTTCATCAAGATTGGGTGAAAAATTGTTTGCTGAGATTTCAGGCAACTCGTAGGTTTTTGGAAGCTTGGCAGGCCCTTTCCATGAAAGTGATTGTCGCCAGTCTCTGCTTAGGGCTACATCAACAGCAAACAAACCATAGAGATAGAACTTGAAACTGCTTTATTGTGTCAAGTTTCAAAGAGCTAGCACAAACCGAGTTTGATTTAGAGTTCCAAATACATGTATCCCTATAGGAGAAAACAGAGTGAAACCTCAAAATGAAACCGGTTACAGCCAACGAACGGTTTAACCTAGAAGAACGAAGTTTGGCGAGCCAAGTGGGATTGGTGTACTGATCATTACCTGAAAGTATCATCAAAATTGAGTGAAGAAGTGTTTGCTGAGATTTTAGGCAACTCGTAGTTTTTGGAAGCTTTGCAGGCCCTTTCCATGAAAGTGATTCTCGCCAGTCTCTGCTTAGGGCTACATCAACAGCAAACAAACCATAGAGATAGAACTTGAAACTGCTTTATTGTGTCAAGTTTCAAAGAGCTAGCACAAACCGTGTTTGATTTAGAGTTCCAAATACATGTATCCCTATAGGAGAAAACAGAGTGAAACCTCAAAATGAAACCGGTTACTGCCAACGAACGGTTTAACCTAGAAGAACGAAATTTTGCGAGCCAAGTGGGATTGGTGTACTGATCATTACCTGAAAGTTTCATCAAGATTGGGTGAAAAAGTGTGTGCTGAGATTTCAGGCAACTCGTAGTTTTTTGGAAGCTTGGCAGGCCCTTTCCATGAAAGTGATTCTCGCAAGTCTCTGCTTAGGGCTACATCAACAGCAAACAAACCATAGTGATAGAACTTGAAACTGCTTTATTGTGTCAAGTTTCAAAGAGCTAGCACAAACCGAGTTTGATTTAGAGTTCCAAATACATGTATCCCTATAGGAGAAAACAGAGTGAAACCTCAAAATGAAACCGGTTACTGCCAACGAACGGTTTAACCTAGAAGAGCAAAATTTGGCGAGCTAAGTGGGATTGGTGTGCTGATCATTACCTGAAAGTTTCATCAAGATTGGGTGAAAAAGTGTGTGCTGAGATTTCAGGAAACTCGAGGTTTTTGGAACCTTGGCAGGCCCTTTCCATGAAAGTGATTCTCGCCAGTCTCTGCTTAGGGCTACATCAACAGCAAACAAACCATAGAGATAGAACTTGAAACTGCTTTATTGTGTCAAGTTTCAAAGAGCTAGCACAAACCGTGTTGGATTTAGAGTTCCAAATAAATGTATCCCTATAGTAGAAAACAGAGTGAAACCTCAAAATGAAACCGGTTACTGCCAACGAATGGTTTAACCTAGAAGAACGAAATTTGGCGAGCCAAGTGGGATTGGTGTACTGATCATTACCTGAAAGTATCATCAAGATTGGGTGAAAAAGTGTTTTCTGAGATTTCAGGCAACTCGTAGTTTTTTGGAAGCTTGGCAGGCCCTTTCCATGAAAGTGATTCTCGCCAGTTTCTGCTTAGGGCTACATCAACAGCAAACAAACCATAGAGATAGAACTTGAAACTGCTTTATTGTGTCAAGTTTCAAAGAGCTAGCACAAACCGTGTTTGATTTAGAGTTCCAAATACATGTATCCCTATAGGAGAAAACAGAGTGAAACCTCAAAATGAAACCGGTTACTGCCAACGAACGGTTTAACGTAGAAGAACGAAATGTGGCGAGCCAAGTGGGATTGGTGTACTTTTCATTACCTGAAAGTATCATCAAGATTGGGTGAAAAAGTGTTTGCTGAGATTTCAGGCAACTCGTAGATTTTGGAAGCTTGGCAGGCCCTTTCCATGAAAGTGATTCTCGCCAGTCTCTTCTTAGGGCTACATCAACAGCAAACAAACCATAGAGATAGAACTTGAAACTGCTTTATTGTGTCAAGTTTCAAAGAGCTAGCACAAACCGTGTTTGATTTAGAGTTCCAAATACATGTATCCCTATAGGAGAAAACAGAGTGAAACCTCAAAATGAAACCGGTTACTGCCAACGAACGGTTTAACCTAGACGAACGAAATTTTGCGAGCCAAGTGGGATTGGAGTACTGATCATTACCTGAAAGTTTCATCAAGATTGGGTGAAAAAGTGTGTGCTGAGATTTCAGGCAACTCGTAGTTTTTTGGAAGCTTGGCAGGCCCTTTCCATGAAAGTGATTCTCGCCAGTCTCTGCTTAGTGCTACATCAACAGCAAACAAACCATAGAGATAGAACTTGAAACTGCTTTATTGTGTCAAGTTTCAAAGAGCTAGCACAAACCGTGTTTGATTTAGAGTTCCAAATAGATGTATCCCTATAGGAGAAAACAGAGTGAAACCTCAAAATGAAACCGGTTACAGCCAACGAACGGTTTAACCTAGAAGAAGGAAATTTGGCGAGCCAAGTGGGATTGGTGTACTGATCATTACCTGAAAGTTTCATCAAGATTGGGTGAAAAAGTGTGTGCTGAGATTTCAGGAAACTCGAGGTTTTTTGAAAGCTTGGCAGGCCCTTTCCGTGAAAGTGATTCTCGCCAGTCTCTGCTTAGGGCTACATCAACAGCAAACAAACCATAGAGATAGAACTTGAAACTGCTTTATTGTGTCCAGTTTCAAAGAGCTAGCACAAACCATGTTTGATTTAGAGTTCCAAATACATGTATCCCTATAGGAGAAAACACAGTGAAACCTCAAAATGAAACCGGTTACTGCCAACGAACGGTTTAACCTAGAAGAACGAAATTTGTCAAGCCAAGTCGGATTGGTGTACTGATCATTACCTGAAAGTATCATCAAGATTGGGTCAAAAAGTGTTTGCTGAGATTTCAGGCAAATCGTAGTTTTTTGGAAGCTTGGCAGGCCCTTTCCATGAAAGAGATTCTCGCCAGTCTCTGCTTAGGGCTACATCAACAGCAAACAAACCATAAAGATAGAACTTGAAACTGCTTTATTGTGTCAAGTTTCAAAGAGCTAGCACAAACCGTGTTTGATTTAGAATTCCAAATACATGTATCCCTATAGGAGAAAACAGAGTGAAACCTCAAAATGAAACCGGTTACTGCCAATGAACGGTTTAACCTAGAAGAACGAAATTTGGTGAGCCAAGTGGGATTGGTGTACTGATCATTACCTGAAAGTTTCATCAAGATTGGGTGAAAAAGTGTGTGCTGAGATTTTAGGCAACTCGAGGTTTTTGGAAGCTTGGCAGGCCCTTTCCATGAAAGTGATTCTCGCCAGTCTCTGCTTAGGGCTACATCAATAGCAAACAAACCATAGAGATAGAACTTGAAACTGCTTTATTGTGTCAAGTTTCAAAGAGCTAGCACAAACCGTGTTTGATTTAGAGTTCCAAATACATGTATCCCTATAGGAGAAAACAGAGTGAAACCTCAAAATGAAACCGGTTACTGCCAACGAACGGTTTAATCTAGAAGAACGAAATTTGGCGAGCAAAGTGGGATTAGTGTACTGATCATTACCTGAAAGTTTCATCAAGATTGGGTGAAAAATTGTTTGCTGAGATTTCAGGCAACTCGTAGGTTTTTGGAAGCTTGGCAGGCCCTTTCCATGAAAGTGATTGTCGCCAGTCTCTGCTTAGGGCTACATCAACAGCAAACAAACCATAGAGATAGAACTTGAAACTGCTTTATTGTGTCAAGTTTCAAAGAGCTAGCACAAACCGAGTTTGATTTAGAGTTCCAAATACATGTATCCCTATAGGAGAAAACAGAGTGAAACCTCAAAATGAAACCGGTTACAGCCAACGAACGGTTTAACCTAGAAGAACGAAGTTTGGCGAGCCAAGTGGGATTGGTGTACTGATCATTACCTGAAAGTATCATCAAAATTGAGTGAAGAAGTGTTTGCTGAGATTTTAGGCAACTCGTAGTTTTTGGAAGCTTTGCAGGCCCTTTCCATGAAAGTGATTCTCGCCAGTCTCTGCTTAGGGCTACATCAACAGCAAACAAACCATAGAGATAGAACTTGAAACTGCTTTATTGTGTCAAGTTTCAAAGAGCTAGCACAAACCGTGTTTGATTTAGAGTTCCAAATACATGTATCCCTATAGGAGAAAACAGAGTGAAACCTCAAAATGAAACCGGTTACTGCCAACGAATGGTTTAACCTAGAAGAACAAAATTTGGCGAGCCAAGTGGGATTGGTGTGCTGATCATTACCTGAAAGTTTCATCAAGATTGGGTGAAAAAGTGTGTGCTGTGATTTCAGGAAACTCGAGGTTTTTGGAAGCTTGGCAGGCCCTTTCCATGAAAGTGATTCTCGCCAGTCTCTGCTTAGGGCTACATCAACAGCAAACAAACCCTAGAGATACAACTTGAAACTGCTTTATTGTTTCAAGTTTCAAAGAGCTAGCACAAACCGTGTTTGATTTTGAGTTCCAAATAAATGTATCCCTATAGGAGAAAACAGAGTGAAACCTCAAAATGAAACCGGTTACTGCCAACGAATGGTTTAACCTAGAAGAACGAAATTTGGCGAGCCAAGTGGGATTGGTGTACTGATCATTACCTGAAAGTATCATCAAGATTGGGTGAAAAAGTGTTTTCTGAGATTTCAGGCAACTCGTAGTTTTTTGGAAGCTTGCCAGGCCCTTTCCATGAAAGTGATTCTCGCCAGTCTCTGCTTAGGGCTACAACAACAGCAAACAAACCATAGAGATAGAACTTGAAACTGCTTTTTTGTGTCAAGTTTCAAAGAGCTAGCACAAACCGTGTTTGATTTAGAGTTCCAAATACATGTATCCCTATAGGAGAAAACAGAGTGAAACCTCAAAATGAAACCGGTTACTGCCAACGAACGGTTTAACCTAGAAGAACGAAATTCGCTGAGCCAAGTGGGATTGGTGTACTGATCATTACCTGAAAGTTTTATCAAGATTGGGTGAAAAAGTGTTTGCTGAGATTTCAGGCAACTCGTAGTTTTTTGGAAGCTTGGCAGGCCCTTTCCATGAAAGTTATTCTCGCCAGTCTCTGCTTAGGCCTACATCAACAGCAAACAAACCATAGAGATAGAACTTGAAACTGCTTTATTGTGTCAAGATTCAAAGAGCTAGCACAAACCGTGTTTGATTTAGAGTTCCAAATACATGTATCCCTATAGGAGAAAACAGAGTGAAACCTCAAAATGAAACCGGTTACTGCCAACGAACGGTTTAACCTAGAAAAACGAAATTTGGCGAGCCAAGTGGGATTGGTGTACTGATCATTACCTGAAAGTATCATCAAGATTGGGTGAAAAAGTGTTTGCAGAGATTTCAGGCAACTCGTAGTTTTTTGGAAGCTTGGCAGGCCCTTTCCCTGAAAGTGATTCTCACCAGTCTCTGCTTAGGGCTACATCAACAGCAAACAAACCATAGATATAGAACTTGAAACTGCTTTATTGTGTCAAGTTTCAAAGAGCTAGCACAAACCGTGTTTGATTTAGAGTTCCAAATACATGTATCTCTAAAGGAGAAAACAGAGGGAAACCTCAAAATGAAACCGGTTACTGCCAACGAATGGTTTAACCTAGAAGAACGAAATTTGGCGAGCCAAGTGGGATTGGTGTACTGATCATTACCTGAAAGTTTCATCATGATTGGGTGAAAAAGTGTGTGCTGAGATTTCAGGCAACTCGTTGTTTTTTGGAAGCTTGGCAGGCCCTTTCCATGAAAGTGATTCTCGCCACTCTCTGCTTAGGTCTACATCAACAGCAAACAAACTATAGAGATAGAACTTGAAACTGCTTTATTGTGTCAAGTTTCAAAGAGCTAGCACAAACCGTGTTTAATTTAGAGTTCCAAATACATGTATCCCTATAGGAGAAAACAGAGTGAAACCTCAAAATGAAACCGGTTACTGCCAACGAACGGTTTAACCTAGAAGAACGAAATTTGGCGAGCCAAGTGGGATTGGTGTACTGATCATTACCTGAAAGTTTCCTCAAGATTGGGAGAAAAAGTGTTTGCTGATATTTCAGGCAACTCGTAGTTTTTTGGAAGCTTGGCAGGCCCTTTCCATGAAAGTGATTCTCGGAGTCTCTGCTTAGGGCTACATCAACAGCAAACAAACCATAGAGATAGAACTTGAAACTGCTTTATTGTGTCAAGTTTCAAAGAGCTAGCACAAACCGTGTTTGATTTAGAGTTCCAAATACATGTATCCCTATAGGAGAAAACAGAGTGAAACCTCAAAATGAAACCGGTTACTGCCAACGAACGGTTTAACCTAGAAGAACGAAATTTGGTGAGCCAAGTCGGATTGGTGTGTACTGATCATTACCTGAAAGTATCATCAAGATTGGGTCAAAAAGTGTTTGCTGAGATTTCAGGCAAATCGTAGTTTTTTGGAAGCTTGGCAGGCCCTTTCCATGAAAGTGATTCTCGCCAGTCTCTGCTTAGGGCTACATCAACAGCAACAAACCATAGAGATAGAACTTGAAACTGCTTTATTGTGTCAAGTTTCAAAGAGCTAGCACAAACCGAGTTTGATTTAGAGTTCCAAATACATGTATCCCTATAGGAGAAAACAGAGTGGAACCTCAAAATGAAACCGGTTACTGCCAACGAACGGTTTAACCTAGAAGAACGAAATTTGGCGAGCCAAGTGGGATTGGTGTACTGATCATTACCTGAAAGTTTTATCAAGATTGGGTGAAAAAGTGTGTGCTGAGATTTCAGGAACTCGAGGTTTTTGGAAGCTTGGCAGGCCCTTTCCATGAAAGTGATTCTCGCCCGTCTCTACTTAGGGCTACATCAAAAGCAAACAAACCATAGAGATAGAACTTGAAACTGCTTTATTGTGTCAAGTTTCAAAGAGCTAGCACAAACCGTGTTTGATTTAGAGTTCCAAATACATGTATCCCTATAGGAGAAAACAGAGTGAAACCTCAAAATGAAACCAGTTACTGCCAAAGAACGGATTAATCTAGAAGAACTAAATTTGGCGAGCCAAGTGGGATTGGTGTACTGATCATTACCTGAAAGTTTCATCAAGATTGGGTGAAAAAGTGTGTGCTGAGATTTCTGGCAACTCGTAGTTTTTGGAAGCTTGGCAGGCCCTTTTCATGAAAGTGATTCTCGCCAGTCTCTGCTTAGGCCTACATCAACAGCAAACAAACCATAGAGATAGAATTTGAAACTGCTTTATTGTGTCATGTTTCAAAGAGCTAGCACAAACCATGTTTGATATAGAGTTCCAAATACATGTATCCCTATAGGAGAAAACAGAGTGAAACCTCAAAATGAATCCGGTTACTGCCAAGGAACGGTTTAACCTAGAAGAACGAAATTTGGCGAGCCAAGTGGGATTGGTGTACTGATCATTACCTGAAAGTTTCATCAAGATTGGGTGAAAAAGTGTGTGCTGAGATTTCAGGCAACTCGTAGTTTTTTGGAAGCTTGGCAGGCCCTTTCCATGAAAGTGATTCTCGCCAGTCTCTGCTTAGGGCTACATCAACAGCAAACAAACCACACAGATAGAACTTGAAACTGCTTTATTGTGTCAAGTTTCAAAGAGCTAGCACAATCCGTGTTTGATTTAGGGTTCCAAATACATGTATCCCTATAGGAGAAAACAGAGTGAAACCTCAAAATGAAACCGGTTACTGCCAACGAACGGTTTAACCTAGAAGAACGAAATTTGGCGAGCCAAGTGGGATAGGTGTACTGATAATTACCTGAAAGTTTCATAAAGATTGGGTGAAAAAGTGTGTGCTGAGATTTCAGGCAACTGGAGGTTTTTTGAAAGCTTGGCAGGCCCTTTCCATAAGTGATTCTCGCCACTCTCTGCTTTAGGGCTACATCAACAGCAAACAAACCATAGAGATACAACTTGAAACTGCTTTATTGTGTCAAGTTTCAAAGAGCTAGCACAAACCGTGTTTGATTTACAGTTCCAAATACATGTATCCCTGTAGTAGAAAACAGAGTGAAACCTCAAAATGAAACCGGTTACTGCCAACGAACGGTTCAAACTAGAAGAACGAAATTTGGTGAGCCAAGTCGGATTTGTGTACTGATCATTACCTGAAAGTATCATCAAGATTGGGTGAAAAAGTGTTTGCTGAGATTTCAGGCAAATCGTAGTTTTTTGGAAGCTTGGCAGGCCCTTTCCATGAAAGTGATTCTCGCCAGTCTCTACTTAGGGCTACATCAACAGCAAACAAACCATAGATATAGAACTTGAAACTGCTTTATTGTGTCAAGTTTCAAAGAGCTAGCACAAACCGTGTTTGATTTAGAGTTCCAAATACATGTATCCCTATAGGAGAAAACAGAGGGAAACCTCAAAATGAAACCGGTTACTGCCAACGAACGGTTTAACCTAGAAGAACGAAATTTGGCGAGCCAAGTGGGATTGGTGTACTGATCATTACCTGAAAGTTTCATCATGATTGGGTGAAAAAGTGTGTGCTGAGATTTCAGGCAACTCGTTGTTTTTTGGAAGCTTGGCAGGCCCTTTCCATGAAAGTGATTCTCGCCCGTCTCTACTTAGGGCTACATCAAAAGCAAACAAACCATAGAGATAGAGCTTGAAACTACTTTATTGTGTCAAGTTTCAAAGAGCTAGCACAAACCGTGTTTGATTTAGAGTTCCAAATACATGTATCCCTATAGGAGAAAACAGAGTGAAACCTCCAAATGAAACCAGTTACTGCCAACGAACGGTTTAATCTAGAAGAACTAAATTTGGCGAGCCAAGTGGGATTGGTGTAATGATCATTACCTGAAAGTTTCATCAAGATTGGGTGAAAAAGTGTGTGCTGAGATTTCTGGCAACTCGTAGTTTTTTGGAAGCTTGGCAGGCCCTTTTCATGAAAGTGATTCTCGCCAGTCTCTGCTTATGGCTACATCAACAGCAAACAAACCATAGAGATAGAATTTGAAACTGCTTTATTGTGTCAAGTTTCAAAGAGCTAGCACAAACCATGTTTGATATAGAGTTCCAAATACATGTATCCCTATAGGAGAAAACAGAGTGAAACCTCAAAATGAATCCGGTTACTGCCAAGGAACGGTTTAACCTAGAAGAACGAAATTTGGCAAGCCAAGTGGGATTGGTGTACTGATCATTACCTGAAAGTTTCTTCAAGATTGGGTGAAAAAGTGTGTGCTGAGATTTTCAGGCAACTCGTAGTTTTTTGGAAGCTTGGCAGGCCCTTTCCATGAAAGTGATTCTCGCCAGTCTCTGCTTAGAGCTACATCAACAGCAAACAAACCACACAGATAGAACTTGAAACTGCTTTATTGTGTCAAGTTTCAAAGAGCTAGCAAAAACCGTGTTTGATTTAGGGTTCCATATACATGTATCCCTATAGGAGAAAACAGAGTGAAACCTCAAAATGAAACCGGTTACTGCCAACGAACGGTTTAACCTAGAAGAACGAAATTTGGCGAGCCAAGTGGGATAGGTGTACTGATAATTACCTGAAAGTTTCATAAAGATTGGGTGAAAAGTGTGTGCTGAGATTTCAGGCAACTGGAGGTTTTTTGAAAGCTTGGCAGGCCCTTTCCATGAAAGTGATTCTCGCCAGTCTCTGCTTAGGGCTACATCAACAGCAAACAAACCATAGAGATACAACTTGAAACTGCTTTATTGTGTCAAGTTTCAAAGAGCTAGCACAAACCGTGTTTGATTTACAGTTCCAAATACATGTATCCCTGTAGTAGAAAACAGAGTGAAACCTCAAAATGAAACCGGTTACTGCCAACGAACGGTTCAAACTAGAAGAACGAAATTTGGCGAGCCTAGTCGGATTTGTGTACTGATCATTACCTGAAAGTATCATCAAGATTGGGTGAAAAAGTGTTTGCTGAGATTTCAGGCAAATCGTAGTTTTTTGGAAGCTTGGCAGGCCCTTTCCATGAAAGTGATTCTCAAAAGTCTATGCTTAGGGCTACAACAACAGCAAACAAACCATAGAGATAGAACTTGAAACTGCTTTATTGTGTCAAGTTTCAAAGAGGTAGCACAAACCATGTTTGATTTAGAGTTCCAAATACATGTATCCCTATAGGAGAAAACAGAGTGAAACCTCAAAATGAAACCGGTTACAGCCAACGAACGGTTTAACCTAGAAGAACGAAGTTTGGCGAGCCAATTGGGATTTGTGTACTGATCATTACCTGAAAGTATCATCAGATTGGGTGAAAAAGTGTTATCTGAGATTTCAGGCAACTCGTAGTTTTTTGGAAGCTTGGCAGGCCCTTTCCATGAAAGTGATTCTCGCCAGTCTCTGCTTAGGGCTACATCAACAGAAAACAAACCATAGAGATAGAACTTGAAACTGCTTTATTGTGTCAAGTTTCAAAGAGCTAGCACAAACCGTGTTTGATTTAGAGTTCCAAATACATGTATCCCTATAGGAGAAAACAGAGTGAAACCTCAAAATGAAACCGGTTATTGCCAACGAACGGTTTAACCTAGAAGGACGAAATTTGGCGAGCCATGTGGGATTGGTGTACTGATCATTACCTGAAAGTATCATCAAGATTGGGTGAAAAAGTGTGTGCTGAGATTTCAGGCAACTCTAGTTTTTTGGACGCTTGGCAGGTCCTTTCCATGAAAGTGATTCTCGCCAGTCTCTGCTTAGGGCTACATCAACAGCAAACAAACCATAGAGCTAGAACTTGAAACTGCTTTATTGTGTCAAGTTTCAAAGAGCTACCCAAACCGTGTTTGATTTAGACTTCCAAATACATGTATCCCTATAGGAGAAAACGGAGTGAAACCTCAAAATGAAACCGGTTACTGCCAACGAACGGTTTAACCTAGAAGAACGAAATTTGGCGAGCCAAGTGGGATTGGTGTACTGATCATTACCTGAAAGTTTCATCAAGATTGGGTGAAAAAGTGTGTGCTGAGATTTCAGGCACTCGTAGTTTTTTGGAAGCTTGGCAGGCCCTTTCCATGAAAGTGATTCTCGCCAGTCTCTTCTTAGGGCTACATCAACAGCAAACAAACCATAGAGATAGAACTTGAAACTACTTTATTGTGTCAAGTTTCAAAGAGCTAGCACAAACCCGTGTTTGATTTAGAATTCCAAATACATGTATCCCTATAGGAGAAAACAGAGTGAAACCTCAAAATGAAACCGGTTACTGCCAACGAACGGTTTAACCTAGAAGAACGAAATTTGGCGTGCCAAGTTGGACTGGTGTACTGATCATTACCTGAAAGTTTCATCAAGTTTGGGTGAAAAAGTGTGTGCTGAGATTTCAGGCAACTCGTAGTTTTTTGGAAGCTTGGCAGGCCCTTTCCATGAAAGTGATTCTCGCCAGTCTCTGCTTAGGGCTACATCAACAGCAAACAAACCATAGAGATAGAACTTGAAACTGCTTTATTGTGTCAAGTTTCAAAGAGCTAGCACAAACCGTGTTGGATTTAGAATTCCAAATACATGTATCCCTATAGGAGAAAACAGAGTGAAACCTCAAAATGAAACCGGTTACTGCCAACGAACGGTTTAACCTAGAAGAATGAAATTTGGCGAGCCAAGTGGGATTGGTGTACAGATCATTACCTGAAAGTTTCATCAAGATTGGGTGAAAAAGTGTGTGCTGAGATTTCAGGCAACTCTAGTTTTTTGGACGCTTGGCAGGTCCTTTCATGAAAGTGATTCTCGCCAGTCTCTGCTTAGGGCTACATCAACAGCAAACAAACCATAGAGCTAGAACTTGAAACTGCTTTATTGTGTCAAGTTTCAAAGAGCTACCCAAACCGTGTTTAATTTAGAGTTCCAAATACATGTATCCCTATAGGAGAAAACAGAGTGAAACCTCAAAATGAAACCAGTTACTGCCAACGAACGGTTTAACCTAGAAGAACGAAATTTGGCAAGCCAAGTGGGATTGGTGTACTGATCATTACCTGAAAGTTTCATCAAGATTGGGTGAAAAAGTGTGTGCTGAGATATCTGGCAACTCGTAGTTTTTTGGAAGCTTGGCAGGCCCTTTCCATGAAAGAAATTCTCGCCAGTCTCTGCTTTGAACTACATCAACAGCCACAAACCATAGAGATAGAACTTGAAACTGCTTTATTGTGTCAAGTTTCAAAGAGCTAGCACAAACCGTGTTTGATTTAGAGTTCCAAATACATGTATCCCTATAGGAGAAAACAGAGTGAAACCTCAAAATGAAACCGGTTACTGCCAACGAACGGTTTAACCTAGAAGAACGAAATTTGGCGAGCCAAGTGGGATTGGTGTACTGATCATTACCTGAAAGTTTCATCAAGATTGGGTGAAAACGTGTGTGCTGAGATTTCTGGCAACTCGTAGTTTTTTGGAAGCTTGGCAGGCCCTTTCCATGAAAGTGATTCTCGCCAGTCTCTGCTTAGGGCTACATCATCAGCAAACAAACCATAGAGATAGAACTTGAAACTGCTTTATTGTGTCAAGTTTCAAAGAGCTAGCACAAACCGTGATTGATTTAGAGTTCCAAAAACATGTATCCCTATAGGAGAAAACAGAGTGAAACCTCAAAATGAAACTGGTTACTGCCAACGAACGGTTTAACCTAGAAGAACGAAATTTGGCGAGCCAAGTGGGATTGGTGTACTGATCATTACCTGAAAGGTTTCATCAAGATAGGTTGAAAAAGTGTGTGCTGAGATTTCAGTCAACTCGTAGTTTTTTGGAAGCTTGGCAGGCCCTTTTCATTAAAGTGATTCTCGCCAGGCTCTGCTTTGGGCTACATCAACAGCAAACAAACCATAGAGATAGAACTTGAAACTGCTTTATTGTGTCAAGTTTCAAAGAGCTAGCACAACCGTGTTTGATTTAGAGTTCCAAATACATGTATCCCTATAGGAGAAAACAGAGTGAAACCTCAAAATGAAACCGGTTACTGCCAACGAACGGTTTAACCTAGAAGAACGAAATTTGGCGTGCCAAGTTGGACTGGTGTACTGATCATTACCTGAAAGTTTCATCAAGTTTGGGTGAAAAGTGTGTGCTGAGATTTCAGGGAACTCGTAGTTTTTTGGAAGCTTGGCAGGCCCTTTCCATGAAAGTGATTCTCGCCAGTCTCTGCTTAGGGCTACATCAACAGCAAACAAACCATAGAGATAGAACTTGAAACTGCTTTATTGTGTCAAGTTTCAAAGAGCTAGCACAAACCGTGTTTGATTTAGAGTTCCAAAATACATGTATCCCTATAGGAGAAAACAGAGTGAAACCTCAAAATGAAACGGGTTACTGCCAACGAACGGTTTCACCTAGAAGAACGAAATTTGGCGAGCCAAGTGGGATTGGTGTACTGATCAATACCTGAAAGTTTCATCAAGATTGAGTGAAAAATGTGTGCTGAGATTTCAGGCAACTCGTAGTTTTTTGGAAGCTTGGCAGGCCCTTTCCATGAAAGTGATTCTCGCCAGTCTCTGCTTAGGGCTACATCAACAGCAAACAAACCATAGAGATAGAACTTGAAACTGCTTTATTTGTGTCAAGTTTCAAAGATCTAGCACAAACCGTGTTTGATTTAGAGTTCCAAATACATGTATCCCTATAGGAGAAAACAGAGTGAAACCTCAAAATGAAACCGGTTACTGCCAACGAACGGTTTACCTAGAAGAACGAAATTTGGCGAGCCAAGTGGAATTGGTGTACTGATCATTACCTGAACGTTTCATCAAGATTGGGTGAAAAAGTGTGTGCTGAGATTTCAGGCAACTCGTAGTTTTTTGGAAGCTGGCAGGCCCTTTCCATGAAAGTGATTCTCGCCAGTCTCTGCTTAGGGCTACATCAACAGAAAACAAACCATAGAGATAGAACTTGATACTGCTTTATTGTGTCAAGTTTCAAAGAGCTATCACAAACCGTGTTTGATTTAGAGTTCCAAATAAATGTATCCCTATAGGAGAAAACAGAGTGAAACCTCAAAATGAAACCGGTTACTGCCAACGAACGGTTTAACCTAGAAGAACGAAATTTGGCGAGCCAAGTGGGATTGGTGTACTGATCATTACCTGAAAGTTTCATCAAGATTGGGTGAAAAAGTGTTTGCTGAGATATCAGGCAACTCGTAGTTTTTTGGAAGCTTGGCAGGCTCTTTCCATGAAAGTGACTCTCGCCAGTCTCTGCTTAGGGCTACATCAACAGCAAACAAACCATAGAGATAGACTTGAAACTGCTTTATTGTGTCAAGTTTCAAAGAGCTAGCACAAACCGTGTTTGATTTAGAGTTCCAAATACATGTATCCCTATAGGAGAAAACAGAGTGAAACCTCAAAATTAAACCGGTTACTGCCAACGAACGGTTTAACTTAGAAGAACGAAATTTGGCGAGCCAAGTGGGATTGGTGTACTGATCATTACCTGAAAGTTTCATCAAGATTGGGTGAAAAAGTGTGTGCTGAGATTTCAGGCAACTCGTAGTTTTTTGGAAGCTTGGCAGGCCCTTTTCCATGAAAGTGATTCTCGCCAGTCTCTGCTTAGGGCTACATCAACAGCAAACAAACCATAGAGATAGAACTTGAAACTGCTTTATTGTGTCAAGTTTCAAAGAGCTAGCACAAACCGTGTTTGATATAGAGTACCAAATACACGTATCTCTACAGAAGAAAACAGACTGAAACCTCAAAATGAAACCGGTTACTGCCAACGAACGGTTTAACCTAGAAGAAAGAAATTTGGCGAGCCAAGTGGGATTGGTGTACTGATCATTACCTGAAAGTTTCATCAAGATTGGGTGAAAAAGTGTGTGCTGAGATTTCAGGCAACTCGTAGTTTTTTGGAAGCTTCGCAGGCCCTTTCCATGAAAGTGACTCTCGCCAGTCTCTTCTTAGGGCTACATCAACAGCAAACAAACCATAGAGATAGAACTTGAATCTGCTTTATTGTCTCAAGTTTCAAAGAGCTAGCACAAACCGTGTTTGATTTAGAGTTCCAAATACATGTATCTCTATAGGAGAAAACAGAGTGAAACCTCAAAATGTAACCGGTTACTGCCAATGAACGGTTTAAACCTAGAAGAACGAAATTTGGCGAGCCAATTGGGATTGGTGTACTGATCATTACCTGAAAGTTTCATCAAGACAGGGTGAAAAAAGTGTGTGCTGAGATTTCAAGCAACTCGTAGTTTTTTGGAAGCTTGGCAGGCCCTTTCCATGAAAGTGATTCTCGCCAGTCTCTGCTTAGGGCTACATCAACAGCAAACAAACCATAGAGATAGAACTTGAAACTGCTTTATTGTGTCAAGTTTCAAAGAGCTACCCAAACCGTGTTTAATTTAGAGTTCCAAATACATGTATCCCTATAGGAGAAAACAGAGTGAAACCTCAAAATGAAACCGGTTATTGCCAACGAACGGTTTAACCTAGAAGGACGAAATTTGGCGAGCCAAGTGGATTGGTGTACTGATCATTACCTGAAAGTTTCATAAAGATTGGGTGAAAAAGTGTGTGCTGAGTTTCAGGCAACTCGTAGTTTTTTGGAAGCTTGGCAGGCCCTTTCCATGAAAGTGATTCTCGCCAGTCTCTGCTTAGGGATACATCAACAGCAAACAAACCATAGAGATAGAACTTGAAACTGCTTTATTGTGTCAAGTTTCAAAGAGCTAGCACAAACCGTGTTTGATTTAGACTTCCAAATACATGTATCCCTATAGGAGAAAACGGAGTGAAACCTCAAAATGAAAACCGGTTACTGCCAACGAACGGTTTAACCTAGAAGAACGAAATTTGGCGAGCCAAGTGGGATTGGTGTACTGATCCTTACCTGAAAGTTTCATCAAGATTGGGTGAAAAAGTGTGTGCTGAGATTTCAGGCAACTCGTAGTTTTTTGGAAGCTTGGCAGGCCCTTTCCATGAAAGTGATTCTCGCCAGTCTCTTCTTAGGGCTACATCAACAGCAAACAAACCATAGAGATCGAACTTGAAACTACTTTATTGTGTCAAGTTTCAAAGAGCTAGCACAAACCGTGTTTGATTTAGAATTCCAAATACATGTATCCCTATAGGAGAAAACAGAGTGAAACCTCAAAATGAAACCGGTTACTGCCAACGAACGGTTTAACCTAGAAGAACGAAATTTGGCGTGCCAAGTTGGACTGGTGTACTGATCATTACCTGAAAGTTTCATCAAGTTTGGGTGAAAAAGTGTGTGCTGAGATTTCAGGCAACTCGTAGTTTTTTGGAAGCTTGGCAGGCCCTTTCCATGAAAGTGATTCTCGCCAGTCTCTGCTTAGGGCTACATCAACAGCAAACAAACCATAGAGATAGAACTTGAAACTGCTTTATTGTGTCAAGTTTCAAAGAGCTAGCACAAACCGTGTTGGATTTAGAATTCCAAATACATGTATCCCTATAGGAGAAAACAGAGTGAAACCTCAAAATGAAACCGGTTACTGCCAACGAACGGTTTAACCTAGAAGAATGAAATTTGGCGAGCCAAGTGGGATTGGTGTACAGATCATTACCTGAAAGTTTCATCAAGATTGGGTGAAAAAGTGTGTGCTGAGATTTCAGGGAACTCGTAGTTTTTTGGAAGCTTGGCAGGTTCTTTCCATGAAAGTGATTCTCGCCAGTCTCTGCTTAGGGCTACATCAACAGCAAACAAATCATAGTCATAGAACTTGAAACTGCTTTATTGTGTCATGTTTCAAAGAGCTAGCACAAACCGTGTTTGATTTAGAGTTCCAAATACATGTATCCCTATAGGAGAAAAAAGAGTGAAACCTCAAAACGAAACCGGTTACTGCCAACGAACGGTTTAACCTAGAAGAACGAAATTTCGCGAGCCAAGTGGGATTGGTGTACTGCTCATTACCTGAAAGTTTCATCAAGATTGGGTGAAAAAGTGTGTGCTGAGATAGCAGGCAACTCGTAGATTTTTGGAAGCTTGGCAGGCCCTTTCCATGAAAGTGATTCTCGACAGTCTCTGCTTAGGGCTACATCAACAGCAAATAAACCATAGAGATAGAACTTGAAACTGCTTTATTGTGTCAAGTTTCAAAGAGCTAGCACAAACCGTGTTTGATTTAGAGTTCCAAATACATGTATCCCTATAGGAGAAAACAGAGTGAAACCTCAAAATGAAACCGGTTACTGCCAACGAACGGTTTAACCTTGAAGAACGAAATTTGGCGAGCCAAGTGGGATTGGTGTACTGATCATTACCTGTAAGTATCATCAAGATTGGGTGAAAAAGTGTTTGCTAAAATTTCAGGCAACTCGTAGTTTTTTGGAAGCTTGGCAGGCCCTTTCCATGAAAGTGATTCTCGCCAGTCTCTGCTTAGGGCTACATCAACAGCAAACAAACCATAGAGATAAAACTTGAAACTGCTTTATTGTGTCAAGTTTCAAATAGCTAGCACAAACCGTGTTTGATTTAGAGTTCCAAATAAATGTATCCCTATAGGAAAAAAAGAGTGAAACCTCAAAATGAAACCGGTTACTGCCAACGAACGGTTTAACCTAGAAGAACGAAGTTTGGCGAGCCAATTGGGATTTGTGTACTGATCATTACCTGAAAGTATCATCAAGATTGGTTGAAAAAGTGTTTGCTGAGATTTCAGGCAACTCGTAGTTTTTTGGAAGCTTGGC
>NW_027525592.1:0-17961 GCF_052094955.1 Ictidomys tridecemlineatus | reverse complement strand
CCCCTTTCCATGAAAGTGATTTTCGCAACTCTCTGGTTAGGGCTACATCAACAGCAAACAAAGCATAGAGATAGAACTTGAAAGTGCTTTATTGATTCACGTTTCAAAGAGCTTGCACAAACCGTGTTTGATTTAGAGTTCCAAATACTTGTATCCCGATAGGAGAAAACAGAGTGAAACCTAAAAATGAAAACGGTTAGTGCAAACGAACGGTTTAACCTAGAAGAACGAAATTTGGTTAGCCAAGTGGTTTTGAAGTACTGATAATTACCTGAAAGAATCATCAAGATTGGGTGAAAAAATGTTTGCTGAGATTTCAGGCAACTCGTAGTTTTCTGGAAGCTTGGCAATCCCTTTCCATGAAAGTGATTTTCCCAACTCTCTTCTTAGGGCTACATCAACAGCAAACAAAGCATAGAGATAGAACTTGAAACTGCTTTATTGTGTCAAGTTTCAAGGAGCTAGCACAAACCATTTTTGATTTAGCGTTCCAAATACATGTATCTCTATAGGAGAAAACAGAGTGAAACTTAAAAATGAAAATGGTTACTGCAAACGAACTGTATAACCTAGAAGAACGAAATTTGGTGAGCCAAGTGGTTTTGGTGTACTGATCATTACCTGAAAGAATCATTGAGATTGGGTGAAAAAATGTTTGCTGAGATTTCAGTCAACTCATAGTTTTTTGGAAGCTAGGCTATTCCTTTCCATGAAAGTGATTTTCGCCAGTCTCTGCTTAGGGCTACATTAACAGAAAACAAACCATAGAGATAGATCTTGAAACTGCTTTATTGCGTCAAGTTTCAAAGAGCTAACACAAACCGTGTTTGATTTAGAGTTCCAAATACATGTATCCCTAGAGGAGAAAACAGAGTGAAACCTAAAAATGAAAACAGTTGCTGCAAACGAACGGTTTAACCTAGAAGAACGAAATTTGGTGAGCCAAGTGGTTTTGGTGTACTGATCATTACCTGAAAGAATCATTGAGATTGGGTGAAAAAATGTTTGCTGAGATTTCAGACAACTCGTAGTTTTTTGGAAGCTTGGCAACCCCTTTCCATGAAAGTGATTTTCGCCAGTCTCTGCTTAGGGCTACATCAACAGCAAACAAAGCATAGATATAGAACTTGAAACTGCTTTATTGTGTCACGTTTCAAAGAGCTAGCACAAACCGTGTTTGTTTTAGAGTTCCAAATACATGTATCCCTATAGGAGAAAACAGAGTGAAACCTAAAAATGAAAACGGTTACTGCAAACGAAGGGTTAAACCTAGGACAACGAAATTTGGTGAGACAAGTGGTTTTGGTGTACTGATCATTACCTGAAAGAATCATCAAGATTGGGTGAAAAAATGTTTGCTGAGATTTCAGGCAACTCGTAGTTTTTTGGAAGCTTGGCAACCCCTTTCCATGAAAGTAATTTTCGCCAGTCTCTGCTTAGGGCTACATCAACAGCAAACAAAGCATAGAGATAGAGCTTGAAACTGCTTTATTGTGTCAAGTTTCAAAGAGCTAGCACAAACCGTGTTTGATTTAGAGTTCCAAATACATGTATCCCTATAGGAGAAAACAGAGTGAAACCTAAAAATGAAAACGGTTACTGCAAACGAACGGTTTAACCTAGAAGAACGAAATTTGGTTAGCCCAGTGGTTTTGAAGTACTGATAATTACCTGAAAGAATCATCAAGATTGGGTGAAAAAATGTTTGCTGAGATTTCAGGAAACTCGTAGTTTTCTGGAAGCTTGGCAATCCCTTTCCATGAAAGTGATTTTCCCAACTCTCTTCTTAGGGCTACATCAACAGCAAACAAAGCATAGAGATAGAACTTGAAACTGCTTTATTGTGTCAAGTTTCAAAGAGCTAGCACAAACCGTGTTTGATTTAGAGTTCCAAATACATGTATCCCTATAGGAGAAAACAGAGTGAAACCTAAAAATGAAAACGGTTGCTGCAAACGAACGGTTTATCCGAGAAGAACGAAATTTGGTGAGCCAAGTGGTTTTGGTGTACTGATCATTACCTGAAAGAATCATCAAGATTGGGTGAAAAAATGTTTGCTGAGATTTCAGGCAACTCGTAGTTTTTTGGAAGCTTGGCAACCCCTTTCCATGAAAGTGATTTTCGCCAGTCTCTGCTTAGGGCTACATCAACAGCAAACAAAGCATAGAGATAGAACTTGAAACTGCTTTATTGTGTCAAGTTTCAAGGAGCTAGCACAAACCGTGTTTGATTTAGAGTTCCAAATACATGTATCTCTATAGGAGAAAACAGAGTGAAACCTAAAAATGAAAACGGTTACTGCAAACGAACGGTTTAACCTAGAAGAACGAAATTTGGTGAGCCAAGTGGTTTTGGTGTCCTGATCATTACCTGAAAGAATCATCGAGATTGGGTGAAAAAATGTTTGCTGAGATTTCAGGCAACTCGTAGTTTTTTGGAAGCTTGGCAACCCCTTTCCATGAAAGGGATTTTCGCCAGTCTCTGCTTAGGGCTACATCA
Organism: Ictidomys tridecemlineatus; assembly: GCF_052094955.1. Taxonomy (NCBI): domain Eukaryota; kingdom Metazoa; phylum Chordata; class Mammalia; order Rodentia; family Sciuridae; genus Ictidomys; species Ictidomys tridecemlineatus. The sequence goes on along the minus strand of NW_027525592.1, from coordinate 15,461 downwards.
ACAGCCAAGGAAGCATAAAGATAGAACTTGAAACTGCTTTATTGTGTCAAGTTTCAAAGAGCTAGCACAAACCGTGTTTCTTTTAGAGTTCCAAATACATGTATCCCTATAGGAGAAAACAGAGTGAAACCTAAAAATGAAAACGGTTACTGCAAAGGAAGGGTTAAACCTAGAAGAACGAAATTTGGTGAGCCAAGTGGTTTTGGTGTACTGATCATTACCTGAAAGAATCATCAAGATTTGGTGAAAAAATGTTTGCTGAGATTTCAGGCAACTCGTAGTTTTTTCGAAGCTTGGCAACCCCTTTCCATGAAAGTGATTTTCGCCAGTCTCTGCTTAGGGCTACATCAACAGCAAACAAAGCATAGAGATAGAACTTGAAACTGCTTTATTGTGTCAACTTTCAAAGAGCTAGCACAAACCGTGTTTGATTTAGAGTTCCAAATACATGTATCCCTATAGGAGAAAACAGAGTGAAACCTAAAAATGAAAACGATTACTGCAAACGAACGGTTTAACCTAGAAGAACGAAATTTGGTTAGCCAAGTGGTTTTGAAGTACTGATAATTACCTAAAAGAATCATCAAGATTGGGTAAAAAAATGTTTGCTGAGATTTCAGGCAACTCGTAGTTTTCTGGAAGCTTGGCAATCCCTTTCCATGTAAGTGATTTTCCCAACTCTCTTCTTAGGGCTACATCAACAGCAAACAAAGCATAGAGATAGAACTTGAAACTGCTTTATTGTGTTAAGTTTCAAAGAGCTAGCACAAACCGTGTTTGATTTAGAGTTCCAAATACATGTATCTTTATAGGAGAAAACAGAGTGAAACCTAAAAATGAACACGGTTACTGCAAACGAACGGTTTAACCTAGAAGAAGGAAATTTGGTGAGCCAAGTGGTTTTGGTGTAGTGATGATTACCTGAAGGAATCATCAAGATTGGGTCAAAAAATGTTTGCTGAGATTTCAGTCAACTCATAGTTTTTTGGAAGCTAGGCTATTCCTTTCCATGAAAGTGATTTTCGCCAGTCTCTGCTTAGGGCTACATTAACAGCAAACAAACCATAGAGATAGAACTTGAAACTGCTTTATTGCGTCAAGTTTCAAAGAGCTAACACAAACCGTGTTTGATTTAGAGTTCCAAATACATGTATCCCTATAGGAGAAAACAGAGTGAAACCTAAAAATGAAAACGGGTGCTGCAAACGAACGGTTTATCCTAGAAGAACGAAATTTGGTGAGCCAAGTGGTTTTGGTGCACTGATCATTACCTGAAAGAATCATCAAGATTGGGTGAAAAAATGTTTGCTGAGATTTCAGGAAACTCGTAGTTTTTTGGAAGCTTGGCAACCCCTTTTCATGAAAGTGATTTTCGCCAGTCTCTTCTTAGGGCTACATCAACAGCAAACAAAGCATAGAGATAGAACTTGATACTGCTTTATTGTGTCAAGTTTCAAAGAGCTAGTACAAACCGTGTTTGATTTAGAGTTCCAAATACATATATCCCTATAGGAGAAAACAGAGTGAAACCTAAAAATGAAAACGGTTACTGCAAACGAACGGTGTAACCTAGAAGAACGAAATTTGGTTAGCCAAGTGGTTTTGAAGTACTGATAATTACCTGAAAGAATCATCAATATTGGGTGAAAAAATGTTTGCTGAGATTTCAGACAACTCGTAGTTTTCTGGAAGCTTGGCAATCCCTTTCCATGAAAGTGATTTTCCCAACTCTCTTCTTAGGGCTACATCAACAGCAAACAAAGCATAGAGATAGAACTTGAAACTGCTTTATTGTTTCAAGTTTCAAAGAGCTAGCACAAACCGTGTTTGATTTAGAGTTCCAAATACATGTATCTCTATAGGAGAAAACAGAGTGAAACCTAAAAATGAAAACGGTTACTGCAAACGAACGGTTTAACCTAGAAGAACGAAATTTGGTGAGCCAAATGGTTTTGGTGTAGTGATGATTACCTGAAGGAATCATCAAGATTGGGTCAAAAAATGTTTGCTGAGATTTCAGGCAACTCATAGTTTTTTGGAAGCTAGGCTATTCCTTTGCATGAAAGTGATTTTCGCCACTCTGCTTAGGGCTACATTAACAGAAAACAAACCATAGAGATAGAACTTGAAACTGCTTTATTGTGTCAAGTTTCAAAGAGCTAGCACAAACCGTGTTTGATTTAGAGTTCCATATACATGTATCCCTATAGGAGAAAACAGAGTGAAACCTAAAAATGAAAACGGTTACTGCAAACGAACGGTTTAACCTAGAAGAACAAAATTTGGTTAGCCCAGTGGTTTTGAAGTACTGATAATTACCTGAAAGAATCATCAAGATTGGGTGAATAAATGTGTGCTGAGATTTCAGGAAACTCGTAGTTTTCTGGAAGCTTGGCAATCCCTTTCCATGAAAGTGATTTTCCCAACTCTCTTCTTAGGGCTACATCAAGTGCAAACAAAGCATAGAGATAGAACTTGAAACTGCTTTATTGTGTCAAGTTTCAAAGAGCTAGCACAAACCGTGTTTGATTCAGAGTTCCAAATACATGTATCTTTATAGGAGAAAACAGAGTGAAACCTAAAAATGAAAACGGTTACTGCAAACGAACGGTTTAACCTAGAAGAAGGAAATTTGGTGAGCCAAGTGGTTTTGGTGTAGTGATGATTACCTGAAGGAATCATCAAGATTGGGTCAAAAAATGTTTGCTGAGATTTCAGGCAAATCGTAGTTTTTTGGAAGCTAGGCTATTCCTATCCATGAAAGTGATTTTCGCCAGTCTCTGCTTAGGGCTACATTAACAGCAAACAAACCATAGAGATAGAACTTGAAACTGCTTTATTGCGTCAAGTTTCAAAGAGCTAGCACAAACCATATTTGATTTAGAGTTCCAAATACATGTATCCCTATAGGAGAAAACAGAGTGAAACCTAAAAATGAAAAAGGTTACTGCAAACGAACGATTTAACCTAGAAGAACGAAATTTGGTGAGCCAAGTGGTTTTGGTGTACTGATCATTAACTGAAAGTATCATCGAGATTGGGTGAGAAAATGTTTGCTGAGATTTCAGGCAACTCGTCGTTTTTTCGAAGCTTGGCAACCCCTTTCCATGAAAGTGATTTTCGCCACTCTCTGCTTAGGGCTACATCAACAGCAAACAAAGCATAGAGATAGAACTTGAAACTTCTTTATTGTGTCAAGTTTCAAAGAGCTAGCACAAACCGTGTTTGATTTAGAGTTCCAAATACATGTATCCCTATAGGAGAAAACAGAGTGAAACCTAAAAATGAAAACGGTTACTGCAAACGAACGGTTTAACCTAAAAGAACGAAATTTGGTTAGCCAAGTGGTTTTGAAGTACTGATAATTACCTGAAAGAATCATCAAGATTGGGTGAAAAAATGTTTGCTGAGATTTCAGGCAACTCGTAGTTTTCTGGAAGCTTGGCAATCCCTTTCCATGAAAGTGATTTTCCCAACTCTCTTCTTAGGGCTACATCAACAGTAAACAAAGCATAGAGATAGAACTTGAAACTGCTTTATTATGTCAAGTTTCAAAGATCTAGCACAAACCGTGTTTGATTTAGAGTTCCAAATACATGTATCTCTATAGGATAAAACAGAGTGAAACCTAAAAATGAAAACGGTTACTGCAAACGAACGGTTTAACCTAGAAGAACGAAATTTGGTGATCCAAGTGGTTTTGGTGTACTGATCATTACCTGAAAGAATCATTGAGATTGGGTGAAAAAATGTTTGCTGAGATTTCAGGCAACTCGTAGTTTTTTGGAAGCTTGGCAACCCCTTTCCGTGAAAGTGATTTTCGCAAGTCTCTGCTTAGGGCTACATCAACAGCAAACAAAGCATAGAGATAGAACTTGAAACTGCTTTATTGTGTCAAGTTTCAAAGAGCTAGCACAAACCGTGTTTGATTTAGAGTTCCAAATACATGTATCCGTATAGGAGAAAACAGAGTGAAACCTAAAAATGAAAACGGTTACTGCAAACGAACGGTTTAACCTAGAAGAACGAAATTTGGTTAGCCAAGTGGTTTTGAAGTACTGATAATTACCTGAAAGTATCATCAAGATTGGGTGAAAAAATGTTTGCTGAAATTGCAGGCAACTCGTAGTTTTTTGGAAGCATGGCAACCCCTTTCCATGAAAGTGATTTTCGCCAGTCTCTGCTTATGGCTACATCAACAGCAAACAAAGCATAGAGATAGAACTTGAAACTGCTTTATTGTGTCAAGTTTCAAAAGCTAGCACAAACCGTGTTTGATTTAGAGTTCCAAATACATGTACCCTTATAGAAGAAAACAGAGTGAAACCTAAAGATGAAAACGGTTACTGCAAATGAACGGTTGAACCAAGAAGAACGAAATTTGGTGAGCCATGTGGTTTTGGTGTACTGATCATTACCTGAAAGAATCATCAAGATTGGGTGAAAAAATGTTTGCTGCTATTTCAGGCAACTCATAGTATTTTGGAAGCTTGGCAACCCCTTTCCATGAAAGTGATTTATGCCAGTCTCTGCTGAGGGCTACATCAACAGCAAACAAACCATAGAGATAGAACATGAAACTGCTTTATTGTGTCAAGTTTCAAAGAGCTAGCAAAAACCGTGTTTGATTTAGAGTTCCAAATACATGTATCGCTATAGGAGAAAACACAGTGAAACCTAAAAATGTAAACGGTTACTGCAAATGAATGGTTGAAACTAGAAGAACGAATATTGGTGAGCCAGGTGGTTTTTGTTTACTGATCATTACCTGAAAAAATCATCAAGATTGGGTGAAAAAATTTTTGCTGAGATTTCAGGCAACACGTAGTTTTTTGGAAGCTTGGCAACCCCTTTCCATGAAAGTGATTTTCGCCAGTCTCTGCTTAGGGCTACATCAACAGCAAACAAAGCATAGAGATAGAACTTGATACTGCTTTATTGTGTCAAGTTTCAAAGAGGAAGCACAAACTGTGTTTGATTTAGAGTTCGAAATACATGTATCCCTAAAGGAGAAAAAAGAGTGAAACCTAAAATTGAAAACGGTTACTGTAGACGAATGGTTGAACCTAGAAGAACGAAATTTGGTGAGCCAAGTGGTTTTGGTGTACTGGTCATTACCTGAAAGAATCATCAAGATTTGGTGAAAAAATGTTTGCTGAAATTTCAGGCAACTCGTACTTTTTTGAGAGCTTGGCAACCCCTTTCCATGAAAGTGATTTTCGCCAGTCTCTGCTTAGGGCTACATCAACAGCAAACAAAGCATAGAGATAGAACTTGAAACTGCTTTATTGTGTCAAGTTTCAAAGGTAGCACAAACCGTGTTTGATTTAGAGTTCCAAATACATGTATCAATGTAGGAGAAAACAGAGTGAAACCTAAAAATGAAAACGGTTACTGCAAACCAACGGTTTAACCTAGAAGAACGAAATTTGGTGAGCGCATTGGTTTTGGTATACTGATTATTACCTGAATGAATCATCAAGATTGGGTTAAAAAATGTTTGCTGAGATTTCAAGCAACTCGTAGTTTTTTGGAAGCTTGGCATCCCCTTTCCATGAAAGTGATTTTCGCCAGTCTCTGCTTAGGGCTACATCAACAGCAAACAAAGCATAGAGATAGAACTTGAAACTGCTTTATTGTGTCAAGTTTCAAAGAGCTAGCACAAACCGTGTTTGATTTAGAGTTCCAAACACATGTATCCCTATAGGAGAAAACAGAGTGAAACCTAAAAATGAAAACGGTTACTGCAAACTAACGGTTTAACCTAGAAGAACGAAACTTGGTGAGCCAAGTGGTTTTGGTGTACTGATCATTACCTGAAAGAAGCATCAAGATTGGGTGAAAAAATATTTGCTGAGATTTCAGGCAACTCACAGTTTTTTGGAAGCTTGTCAACCCCTTTCCATGAAAGTGATTTTCGCCAGTCTCTGCTTAGGGCTATATCAACAGCAAACAATGCATAGAGATAGAACTTGAAAGTGCTTTATTGTGTCAAGTTTCAAAGAGCTAGCACAAACCGTGTTTGATTTACAGTTCCAAATACATGTATCCCTGTAGGAGAAAACAGAGTGAAACCTAAAAATGTAAACGGTTACTGCAAACGAATGGTTTAACCTAGAAGAACGAAATTTGGTGAGCCAAGTGGTTTTGGTCTACTGACCATTACCTGAAAGAATCATCAAGATTGGGTGAAAAAATGTTTGCTGAGATTTCAGGCAACTCGTATTTTTTGGAAGCTTGGCAACCCCTTTCCATGAAAGTGATTTTCACCAGTCTCCGCTTAGGGCTACATCAACAGCAAACAAAGCATAGAGATAGAACTTGAAACTGCTTTATTGTGTCAATTTTCAAAGAGCTAGCACAAACCGTGTATGATTTGGAGTTCGAAATACATGTATCCCTGTAGGAGAAAACAGAGTGAAACCTAAAAATGAAAACGGTTACTGCAAACGAACGGTTTAACCTAGAAGAACAAAATTTGGTGAGCCAAGTGGTTTTGGTCTACTGACCATTACCTGAAAGAATCATCAAGATTGGGTGAAAAAATATTTGCTGAGATTTCAGGCAACTCGTAGTTTTTTGGAAGCTTGGCAACCCCTTTCCATGTAAGTGATTTTCGCCAGTCTGTGCTTAGGGCTACATCAACAGGAAACTAAGAATAGAGATAGAACTTGAAACTGCTTTATTGTGTCAAGTTTCAAAGAGCTAGCACAAACCGTGTTTGATTTAGAGTTCCAAATACATGTATCCCTGTAAGAGAAAACAGAGTGAAACCTCAAAATGAAAACGGTTACTGCAAACGAACGGTTTAACCTAGAAGAACGAAATTTGGTGAGCCAAGTGGTTTTGGTGTACTGATCATTACCTGAAAGAATCATCAAGAGTGGTTGAAAAAATATTTGCTGAGATTTCAGGAAACTCGTAGTTTTTTGGAAGCTTGGCAACCCCTTTCCATGAAAGTGATATTCTCCAGTCTCTGCTTAGGGCTACATCAACAGCAAACAAAGCATAGAGACAGAACTTGAAACTGCTTCATTGTGTCAATTTCCAAAGAGCTAGCACAAACCGTGTTTGATTTAGAGTTCAAAATACATGTATCCCTATAGGAGAAAACAGAGTGAAACCTAAAAATAAAAACGGTTACTGCAAACGAACGGTTGAACCTAGAAGAAGGAAATTTGTTGAGCCAAGTGGTTTTGGTGTACTGATCATTACCTGAAAGAATCATCGAGATTGGTTGAAAAATGTTTGCTGGGATTTCAGGCAACTCGTAGTTTTTTGGAAGCTTGGAAACCCCTTTCCATGAAAGTGATTTTCTCCAGTCTCTGCTTAGGGCTACATCAACAGCAAACAAAGCATAGAGATAGAACTTGAAACTGCTTTATTGTGTCAAGTTTCAAAGAGCTAGCACAAACCGTGTTTGATTTGGAGTTCGAAATACATGTATCCCTGTAGGAGAAAACAGAGTGAAACCAAAAAATGAAAACGGTTACTGCAAATGAACGGTTTAACCTAGAAGAACAAAATTTGGTGAGCCAAGTGGTTTTGGTGTACTGACCATTACCTGAAAGAATCATCAAGATTGGGTGAAAAAATATTTGCTGAGATTTCAGGGAACTCGTAGTTTTTTGGAAGCTTGGCAACCCTTTTCCATGAAAGTGATTTTCGCCAGTCTCTGCTTAGGGCTACATCAACAGCAAACAAAGCATAGAGATAGAACTTGAAACTGCTTTATTGTGTCAAGTTTCAAAGAGCTAGCACAAACCGTGTTTGATTTAGCGTTCCAAATACATGTATCCCTATAAGAGAAAACAGAGTGAAACCTCAAAATGAAAACGGTTACTGCAAACGAACGGTTTAACCTAGAAGAACGAAACATGGTGAGCCAAGTGGTTTTGGTGTACTGATCATTACCTGAAAGAATCATCAAGAGTGGTTGAAAAAATGTTTGCTGAGATTTCAGGCAACTCGTAGTTTTTTGGAAGCTTGGCAACCCCTTTTCATGAAAGTGATTTTCGCCAGTCTCCGCTTAGGGCTACATCAACAGCAAACAAACCATAGAAATAGAACTTGAAACTGCTTTATTGTTTCATGTATCAAAGAGCTAGCACAAACCGTGTTTGATTTAGAGTTCCAAATACTTCTATCCCTATAGGAGAAAACAGAGTGAAACCTAAAAATGAAAACGGTTACTGCAAACGAATGGTTTAACCTAGAAGAACGAAATTTGGTGAGCTAAGTGGTTTTGGTGTACTGATCATTACCTGAAAGAATCATCAAGATTAGGCGAAAAAATATTTGCTGAGATTTCAGGCAACTAGTAGTTTTTTGGAAGCTTGGCAACCCCTTTCCATGAAAGTGATTTTCGCCAGTCTCTGCTTAGGGCTACATCAACAGCAAACAAACCATAGAGAGAGAACTTGAAACTGCTTTAATGTGTCAAGTTTAAAGAGCTACCACAAACCATGTTTGATTTAGAGTTCCAAATACATGTATCCCTATAGGAGAAAACAGAGTGAAACCTAAAAATGAAAACAGTTACTGCAAACGAACGGTTGAACCTAGAAAAACGAAATTTGGTGAGCCAAGTCATTTTGGTGTAATGTTCATTACCTGAAAGAATCATCAAGATTGGGTGAAAAAATGTTTGCTGAGATTTCAGGCAACTCGTAGTTTTTTGGAAGCTTGGCAACCTCTTTCCATGAAAGGAATTTTCGCCAGTCTCTGGTTAGGGCTACATCAACAGCAAACAGAGCATAGAGATAGAACTTGACACTGCTTGATTGTGTAAAGTTTCAAAGAGCTACCACAAACCGTGTTTGATTTAGAGTTCAAAACACATGTATCCCTACAGGAGAAAACAGAGTGAAACCTAAAAATGAAAACGGTTACTGCATACTAACGGTTTAACCTAGAAGAACGAAATTTGGTGAGCCAAGTGGTTTTGGTGTACTGATCATTACCTGAAAGAATCATCAAGATTCGGTGAAAAAATGTTTGCTTAGATTTCAGCCAACACGTAGTTTTTTGGAAGCTTGGCAACCCCTTTCCATGAAAGTGATTTTCGTCAGTCTCTGCTTAGGGCTACATCAACAGCAAACAAAGCATAGAGATAGAACTTGAAACTGCTTTATTGTGTCAAGTTTCAAAGAGCTAGCACAAACCGTGTTTGATTTAGAGTTCCAAATACATGTATCAATGTAGGAGAAAAGAGAGTGAAACCTAAAAATTAAAACTGTTACTGCAAACGAACGGTTTAACCTAGAAGAACAAAATTTGGTGAGCAAAGTGGTTTTGGTCTACTGACCATTACCTGAAAGAATCATCAAGATTGGGTGAAAAAATGTTTGCTGAGATTTCAGGCAACTCGTAGTTTTTTGGAAGCTTGGCAACCCCTTTCCATGAAAGTGATTTTCGCCAGTCTCTGCTTAGGGCTACATCAACAGCAAACAAAGCATAGAGATAGAACTTGAAACTGCTTTATTGTGTCAAGTTTCAAAGAGCTAGAACAAACCGCGTTTGATTTAGAGTTCCAAATACATGTATCCATATAGGAGAAAACAGAGTGAAACCTAAAAATGAAAAAGGTTACTGCAAACGAACGGTTGAACCTTGAAGAACGAAATTTGGTGAGCAAAGTGGTTTTGGTGTACTGATCATTACCTGAAAGAATCATCAAGATTGGGTGAAAAAATGTTTGCTGAGATTTCAGGCAACTCGTAGTTTTTTGGAAGCTTGGCAACCCCTTTCCATGAAAGTGATTTTCGCCAGTCTCTGCTTAGGGCTATATCAACAGCAAACAATGCATAGAGATAGAACTTGAAACTGCTTTGTTGTGTCAAGTTTCAAAGAGCTAACAGAAACCGTGTTTGATTTAGAGTTCGAAATACATGTATCCCTGTAGGAGAAAACAGAGTGAAACCTAAAAATGAAAACGGTTACTGCAAACGAACGGTTTAACCTAGAGGAACAAAATTTGGTAGGCCAAGTGGTTTTGGTGTACTGATCATTACCTGAAAGAATCATCAAAATTGGGTGAAAAAATGTTTGCTTAGATTTCAGGCAACTCGTAGTTTTTTGGAAGCTTGGCAACCCCTTTCCATGAAAGTGATTTTCGCCCGTCTCTGCTTAGGGCTACATCAACAGCAAACAAAGCATAGCGATAGAACTTGAAACTGCTTTATTGTGTCAAGTTTCAAAGAGCTAGCACAAACCGTGTTTGATTTAGAGTTCCAAATACATGTATCCCTATAGGAGAAAACAGAGTGAAACCTAAAAATGAAAACGGTTACTGCAACCGAACGGTTTAGCCTAGAAGAACGAAATTTGGTCAGCCAAGTGGTTTTGGTGTACTGATCATTACCTGAAAGTTTCATCAAGATTCGGTGAAAAAATATTTGCTGAGATTTCAGGCAACTCGTAGTTTTTTGGAAGCTTGGCAACCCCTTTCCATGAAAGGCATTTTCGCCAGTCTCTGCCTAGGGCTACATCAACAGCAAACAAAGCATAGAGATAGAACTTGAAACTGCTTTATTGTGTCAAGTTTAAAGAGCTACCACAAACCATGTTTGATTTAGAGTTCCAAATACATGTATCCCTATAGGAGAAAACAGAGTGAAACCTAAAAATGAAAACAGTTACTTCAAACGAACGGTTGAACCTAGAAAAACGAAATTTGGTGAGCCAAGTGATTTTGGTGTAATGTTCATTACCTGAAAGAATCATCAAGATTGGGTGAAAAAATGTTTGCTGAGATTTCAGGCAACTCGTAGTTTTTTGGAAGCTTGGCAACCTCTTTCCATGAAAGGCATTTTCGCCAGTCTCTTGTTAGGGCTACATCAACAGCAAACAGAGCATAGAGATAGAACTTGACACTGCTTGATTGTGTAAAGTTTCAAAGAGCTACCACAAACCGTGTTTGATTTAGAGTTCAAAACACATGTATCCCTACAGGAGAAAACAGAGTGAAACCTAAAAATGAAAACGGTTACTGCAAACGAACGGTTTAACCTAGAAGAACGAAATTTGGTGAGCCAAGTGGTTTTGGTGTACTGATCATTACCTGAAAGAATCATCAAGTTTGGGTGAAAAAATGTTTGCTTAGATTTCAGGCAACTCGTAGTTTTTTGGAAGCTTGGCAACCCCTTTCCATGAAAGTGATTTTCGCCACTCTCTGCTTAGGGCTACATCAACAGCAAACAAAGCATAGAGATAGAACTTGAAACTGCTTTATTGTGTCAAGTTTCAAAAGCTAGCAAATACCGTGTTTGATTTAGAGTTCTAAATACATGTATCCCTATAGGAGAAAACAGAGTGAAATCTAAAAATGAAAACGGTTACTGCAAACGAAAGTTTGCACCTAGAAGAACGAAATTTGCTGAGTCAAGTGGTTTTGGTGTACTGATCATTACGTGAAAGAATCATCAAGATTGGGTGAAAAAATATTTTCTGTGATTTCAGGCAACTCACAGTTTTTTGGAAGCTTGGCAACCCCTTTCCATGAAAGTGATTTTCGCCAGTCTCTGCTTAGGGCTACATCAACAGCAAACAAAGCATAGAGATAGAACTTGAAACTGCTTTATTGTGTCAAGTTTCAAAGAGCTAGAACAAACCGTGTTTGATTTAGAGTTCCAAATACATGTATCCATATAGGAGAAAACAGAGTGAAACCTAAAAATGAAAAAGGTTACTGCAAACGAACGGTTGAACCTTGAAGAACGAAATTTGGTGAGCAAAGTGGTTTTGGTGTACTGATCATTACCTGAAAGAATCATCAAGATTGGGTGAAAAAATGTTTGCTGAGATTTCAGGCAACTCGTAGTTTTTTGGAAGCTTGGCAACCCCTTTCCATGAAAGTGATTTTCGCCAGTCTCTGCTTAGGGCTATATCAACAGCAAACAATGCATAGAGATAGAACTTGAAACTGCTTTGTTGTGTCAAGTTTCAAAGAGCTAACATAAACCGTGTTTGATTTAGAGTTCGAAATACATGTATCCCTGTAGGAGAAAACAGAGTGAAACCTAAAAATGAAAACGGTTACTGCAAACGAACGGTTTAACCTAGAAGAACAAAATTTGGTAGGCCAAGTGGTTTTGGTCTACTGACCATTACCTGAAAGAATCATCAAGATTGGGTGAAAAAATGTTTGCTGAGATTTCAGGCAACTCGCAGTTTTTTGGAAGCTTGGCAACCCCTTTCCATGAAAGGGATTTTCGCCAGTCTCTGCTTAGGGCTACATCAACAGCAAACAAAGCATAGAGATAGAACTTGAAACTGCTTTATTGTGTCAAGTTTCAAAGAGCTAGCACAAACCGTGTTTGATTTAGAGTTCCAAATACATGTAACCCTGTAGGAGAAAACAGAGTGAAACCTAAAAATGAAAACGGTTACTGCAGACGAATGGTTTAACCTAGAAGAACGAAATTTCGTGAGCCAAGTGGTTTTGGTGTACTGATCTTTACCTGAAAGAATCATCAAGATTGGGTGAAAAAATGTTTGCTGAGATTTCAGGCAACTCGTAGTTCTTTGGAAGCTTGGCAACCCTTTCAATGAAAGTGATTTTCGCCAGTCTCTGCTTAGGGCTACATCAACAGCAAACAAAGCATAGAGATAGAAATTGAAACTGCTTTATTGTGTCAAGTTCCAAAGAGCTAGCACAAACCGTGTTTGATTTAGAGTTCCAAATACATGTATCCCTATAGGAGAAAACAGAGTGAAACCTAAAAATAAAAACGGTTACTGCAAACGAACGGTTGAACCTAGAAGAACGAAATTTGGTGAGCTAAGTGGTTTTGGTGTACTGATCATTACCTGTAAGAATCATCAAGATTGGGTGAAAAATGTTTGCTGGGATTTCAGGCAACTCGTAGTTTTTTGGAAGCTTGGCAACCCCTTTCCATGAAAGTGATTTTCGCCAGTCTCTGCTTAGGGCTACATCAACAGCAAACAAACCATAGAGATAGAACTTGAAACTGCTTTATTGTGTCAAGTTTCAAAGAGCTAGCACAAACCGTGTTTGATTTAGACTTCCAAATACATGTATCCCTATAGGAGAAAACAGAGTGAAACCTAAAAATGAAAAAGGTTACTACAAACGAACGGTTGAACCTTAAAGAACGAAATTTGGTGAGCCAAGTGGTTTTGGTGTACTGATCATTACCTGAACGAATCATCAAGATTGGGTGAAAAAATGTTTGCTGAGATTTCAGGCAACTCGTAGTTTTTTGGAAGCTTGGCAACCACTTTCCATGAAAGTGATTTTCGCCAGTCTCTGCTTAGAGCTACATCAACAGCAAACAAAGCATAGAGATAGAACTTGACACTCCTTGATTGTGTCAAGTTTCAAAGAGCTAGCACAAACCGTGTTTGATTTAGAGTTCCAAATACATGTATCCCTAAAGGAGAAAACAGAGTGAAACCTAAAAATGAAAACGGTTACTGCAAAAGAACGGTTTCACCTAGAAGAACGAAATTTGGTGAGCCAAGTGGTTTTGGTATACTGATCATTACCTGAAAGAATCATCAAGATTGGGTGAAAAAATGTTTGCTGAGATTTCAGGCAACTCGTAGTTTTTTGGAAGCTTGGCAACCCCTTTCCAAGAAAGTTATTTTCGTCAGTCTCTGCTTAGGGCTACATCAACAGCAAACAAAGAATAGAGATAGAACTTGAAACTGCTTTATTGTGTCAAGTTTCAAAGAGCTAGCACAAACCGTGTTTGATTTAGAGTTCCAAATACATGTATCCCTATAGGAGAAAACAGAGTGAAACCTAAAAATGAAAACGGTTACTGCAACCGAACGGTTTAACCAAGAAGAACAAAATTTGGTGAGCCAAGTGGTTTTGGTGTACTGATCATTACTTGAAAGAATCATCAAGATGGGTGAAAAAATGTTTGCAGAGATTTCAGGCAACTCGTAGTTTTTTGGAAGCTTGGCAACCCCTTTCCATGAAAGTGATTTTCGCCAGTCTCTGTTGAGGGCTACATCAACAGCAAACAAAGCATAGACATAGAACTTGAAACTGCTTTAATGTGTCAAGTTTCAAAGAGCTAGCACAAACCGTGTTTGATTTAGAGTTCCAAATACATGTATCCCTATAGGAGAAAACAGAGTGAAACCTCAAAATGAAAACGGTTAGTGCAAACGAACGGTTGAACCTAGAAGAACGATATTTGGTGAGCCAAGTTGTTTTGGTGTACTTATAATTACCTGAAAGAATCATCAAGATTGGGTGAAAAATGTTTACTGAGATTTCAGGCAACTCGTAGTTTTTTGGAAGCTTGGCAACCCCTTTCCATTAAAGTGATTTTCGCCAGTCTCTGCTTAGGGCTACATCAACAGCAAACAAAGCATAGAGATAGAACTTGAAATTGCTTTATTGTGTCTAGTTTCGAAGAGCTAGCACAAACCGTGTTTGATTTAGAGTTCCAAATACATGTATCCCTATAGGAGAAAACAGAGTGGAAACTAAAAATGAAAATGGTTACTGCAAACGAACGGTTAAACCTTGAAGAATGAAATTTGGTGAGCCAAGTGGTTTTGGTGTACTGATCATTACTTGAAAGAATCATCAAGATTGGGTGAAAAAACGTTTGCTGAGATTTCAGGAAACTCGTAGTTTTTTTGAACCTCGGCAACCCCTTTCCATGAAAGTAATTTTCGCCAGTCTCTGCTTAGGGCTACATCAATAGCAAACAAAGCATAGAGATAGAACTTGAAACTGCTTTGTTGTGTCAAGTTTCAAAGAGCTAACATAAACCGTGTTTGATTTAGAGTTCGAAATACATGTATCCCTGTAGGAGAAAACAGAGTGAAACCTAAAAATGAAAACGGTTACTGCAAACGAACGGTTTAACCTAGAAGAACAAAATTTGGTAGGCCAAGTGGTTTTGGTCTACTGACCATTACCTGAAAGAATCATCAAGATTGGGTGAAAAAATGTTTGCTGAGATTTCAGGCAACTCGCAGTTTTTTGGAAGCTTGGCAACCCCTTTCCATGAAAGGGATTTTCGCCAGTCTCTGCTTAGGGCTACATCAACAGCAAACAAAGCATAGAGATAGAACTTGAAACTGCTTTATTGTGTCAAGTTTCAAAGAGCTAGCACAAACCGTGTTTGATTTAGAGTTCCAAATACATGTAACCCTGTAGGAGAAAACAGAGTGAAACCTAAAAATGAAAACGGTTACTGCAAACGAATGGTTTAACCTAGAAGAACGAAATTTCGTGAGCCAAGTGGTTTTGGTGTACTGATCTTTACCTGAAAGAATCATCAAGATTGGGTGAAAAAATGTTTGCTGAGATTTCAGGCAACTCGTAGTTCTTTGGAAGCTTGGCAACCCTTTCAATGAAAGTGATTTTCGCCAGTCTCTGCTTAGGGCTACATCAACAGCAAACAAAGCATAGAGATAGAAATTGAAACTGCTTTATTGTGTCAAGTTCCAAAGAGCTAGCACAAACCGTG
>NW_027525591.1:0-17966 GCF_052094955.1 Ictidomys tridecemlineatus | reverse complement strand
TCTGAACCTCTGTTGTCTGCAAGAGTTCTTCAGCATGTCAGTCTCCAACCTCTGCTCCCTGAAAAAATCTTTCTGCACCCCAGTCTCCAACCATTGCTCTCTGTAACATTTCTTCTGTACCTCAGTCTCCAACCTTTGCTCTATGTACGAACCTTCTGCCACCCAGTCTCCAACCTCTGCTCTTTCTAACAGTCCTTCTGCACCCCAGTCTCCAACCTCTGCTCTGTGAAACAGTTCGTCTGTATGCCACTCTCAAACCTCTGCTCTCTGTAACATCCTTCTGCACCCCAATCTCCAAACTCTGATCTCTGTTAAAGTCCTTCTTCACCCCAGTCTCCAACATCTGCTCGCTGCAACAATCCTTCTGCACCCCAGTCTCCAACTTCTGCTCTCTGCAACAGTTCTTCTGCATCCCAGTCTTTAACATCTACTCTCTGAAACAGTCTTTCTGCATCCCATTCTCCAACCTCTGCTTTCTGTGTCAGTCCTTCTGCACCCCAGTCTCCAAACTCTGCTCTCTGTAACAGTCCTTCTGTATCTCAGTCTCCAACATCTGCTCTCTATTACAGTCCTTCTGCACCCCAGTCTCCAAACTCTGCTCTCTGCAACAGTCCTTCTTCACTCCAGTCTTCAACCTCTGCTCTGTGTAACAATCCTTCTGCAACCTAGTCTCCGAAATCTGCTCCCTGCAACCTTCCTTTTGCACCCAAGTCTCCAACCTTTGCTCTGTGCAATGATCCTTCGGCACACCAATCTCCAACCTCTGCTCTCTGCAATAATCCTACTGCACCCCAGTCGCCAACCTCTGCTCTCTGTAACAATCCTTCTGCACCACAGTTTCCAAACTCTGCTCTAGGTAATATTCTTTTGCAACCCAGTCTTCAAACTCTGCTCTCTGTAACAGCCCTTCTGTACCCAGTCTCCAACCTCTGATCTCTGTAACAGGCCTTCTGCACCCCAGTCTCAAAACTCTGCTCTCTGTATCAGTTCTTCTGCACCCCAGTCTCCAAAGTCTGCTCTCTGTAACAGTCTTTCTGTATCCCAGTCTCCTACCTCTGCTCTCTGCAACATTTTTTCTGCACACCAGTCTCCAACATCTGCACTCTGAAACAGTTCTTTTCCACTCCAGGCTCCAACTTCTGCTCTCTGTAACAGTCCTCCTGTATAGCAGTCCCCAAACTCTGCTCCCTGTAATGGTCCTTCTGCACTTCAGTCTCCAACCTATGTTTTCTGTATCAGTCCTTCGGTACCGCAGTCTCCAACCTCTGCTATCTGCAACAGTCCTACTGCACCTCCGTCTCAAAATTCTACTCTCTGCAAAAGTTTTTCTGCACCCAAGTCTCAAACACCTGCTCCTTCAAACAGTCCTTCTTAACCCCAGTTTCCAAGCTCTGCTGTCTGCAACAGTCCTTCTGCACCCCAGTCTTTAAACTCTGCTCTCTTTAACAGTTCTTCTGCACCTCAGTCTGGAATCTCTGCTGTCTGCAATTATCCTTCTGCACCCCAGACTTCAACCAATGCGCTCTGCTCTACGTAAGATCCTTCTGCAACCCAATCTCCAAAGTCTGCTCTCTGTAACAGCCCTTCTGCACGCCAGTCTCCAAAGTCTGTTCTCTATAACAATATTTCTGCACACCAGTCTCCATCCTCTTCTCTCTGTGACAGTCTTCTTAATCTCAGTCTCCTAGATCTGCTCTCTGCAACAGTCCTTCAGCACCCCAGTCTCCAAATTCTTGTCCCTGCAACAGTCCTTCTACACTCCAGTCTCCAACCTCTGCTATCTGCAAGAGTCCTTCTGCACTCCAGTCTCCAAACTCTGCTCTCTGTAACAATCCTTCTGTGCCTCAGTCTGCAACCTCTACTCTCTGCAAAAGTCCTTCTGCACCTCAGTCTTCAACATCTGCTCTCTGTAAGATCCTTCTGCAACCCAGTGTTCAACCTCTGCCCTCTGTAACAGTCTTTCTGCACCCCTTCTCCCAACTCTCCTCTGCGTAACAGGCCTTCTGCACCCCAGTCTCCAAACTCTGTTCTCTGTAACAGGCATTTTGCACCCCAATCTTCAACCTCTGCTCTCTGTAATAGTCCTTCTGTACTGCAGTCTCCAACCTCCGCTATCTGTAACGGTCCTTCGGCACCCGAGACTTCAAACTCTGCGTTATGTGTGAGTCATTCTTCACCAAAGTCTCCAAACTCTGTTCTCTGTAACAGTCCCTCTGCACCTCAGACTCCAACCTGTGTTCTCTGCAACAGTCCTACTGCGTCCATATCTCAAACCTCTGGTCTCTGCAACAGTCCTTCTGCTCCTCAGTGTCCTAACTCTGCTCTCTGTAAGATCTTTCTGAAACCCAGTCTTCAAACTCTGCTTTCTACAATGGTCCTTCTTCACCCCAGTCTCCAAACTCTGATCTCTACAACAGTTATTCTGCACCCCAGTCTTCAAACTCTGCTCTCTGTAACAGTCTTTCTGTACCTCAGTCTCCAATCACTGCTCACTGCAACAGTCCTTCTACACCCCAGTCTCCATAATCTGCTAGCCCCAACGATCCTTCTAAACCTAAGTCTCCAACCTCTGTTCTCTACATCAGTTCTTCTGCACCCCAGTCTCCAACCTCTGCTCTCGGTAACAGTCCTTCTGTACTGCAGTCTCGAATGTCTGTTCTCCATAAGGATCCTTATGCACCCCAGTATCCAAACTCTGCTATCTGTATCAGTCGTTTTGTACCACAGTCTCCAAACTCTGCCCTCTGTAAAAGTCCTTCTGCAACTCAGTCTGCAAACTCTGCTTTCTGCAACAGTCCTTCTGCACCACAGTCTCCATCGTCTGCTCTCTGCAACAGTCCCTTTGCAACCCAAACTCAAACATTTGCTCTCTGCAACAGTCTTTCTCCACCCCAGTCTCCAACCGCTGCTCTCTGTAACAGTCATTCTTTACTGCATTCTCCAACCTCTGCTCTCTGTAAGGGTACTTCTGCATCTGAGTCTCCAACCTCTGCTTTCTGTATCAGTCCTTCTGCACCCCAGTCTCTAACCTCTGCTCTCTGTTACAATCCTTCTGCAAAACAGTCTCCAACCTCTGCTCTCTGCAACGGTCTTTCTGCACCTGAGTCTCCAACCTCTACTCTCTGTAACAGTGCTTCTGCACCTCAGTCTCCAACCTCTGTTCTCTGTAAGATCCTTCTGCAACCCAGTCTCCAAACTCTGCTTTCTGTAACAGTCCTTCTGCACCTCAGTCTCCAAACTCTGCTCTCTATAAAAGGCCTTCTGCACCCCAGTCTCGAACCTCTGCTCTCTGCAACGATACCTCTGCACCCTAGTCTCCAACCTCTGCTCGCTGCAACAGTCCATGTGCACCCCAATCTCCAACATCTGCTCTCTGCAACAGTTTTTCTGTACCTCAGTCTCAAAACTCTGCTCTCTGCAATAATCCTTCTGCACCCGAGTCTCAAACCTCCTCTCTCTGTAACAGTCCTTCTGTACCTCAGTCTCCAACTTCTGCTCTCTATCAGTCCTGCACCCCTGTCTCCCACATCTGCTCTCTGTAACTTTCCTTCTTTACCTCAGTCTCCAACCTCTGCTCTCTGTAACATCCTTCTGCAACCCAGTATTCAAACTCTGCTCTCTGTAACAGTCCTTCTACACAACAGTGTCTAAAATCTGCTTTCTTTATCAGGCCTTCTGCACCCCAGTCTCCAAACTCTGATTTCTGTATCAGTCCTTCTGCACCACAGTCTTCAACCTCTGTTCTCTTCAACACTTCTTCTGCACCAAAGTCTCCAAACTCTGCTCTCTGTAACAGTCCTTCTGTTCCACAGTCTTCAAACTCTGTTTTCTTTAAGGGTCCTTCTGCACCCCAGTTTCCAACCTCTGCTTTCTGTATCAGTCTTTCTGCACCAAAGTCTCCAAACTCTGCTCTCTTAACAGTCCTTCTGCACCTCAGTATGCATTCTCTGATCTCTGCAATAGACCTACTGCACCCCAGTCTCCAAACACTTCTCTCTGCAACAGTCCTTCTGCACCCCAGTCTCCTACATCTGCTCTCTACAAAATTTCTTCTCCACCACAGTCTCCATCCTCTGCTCTTCGCAACAGTCCTTCTGCACCCCAGTCTCCAACCATTGCTTTCTGTATAAGTTCTTCTGCACCCCATTCTCCAACCTCTGCTCTCTGTAACAGTCCTTCTGCACTTCAGTCTCTAAACTCTGCTCTCTGCTTCAGTCTTTCGGCACTCCAATCTCCAATCTCTACTCTCTGCAACAGTCCTTCTCCACCCCAGTCTCCAACCTCTGGTCTCTGCAACAGTCTTTCTGCACCCCAATCTCAAACCTCTACTCTCTGCAACTGTCCATCTGCACTCTGTAACAATCCTTCTACACCCAAGTCTCCAACCTCTGCACTCATCAACAGTCTTTCTGCACCTCAGTCTCTAAACTCTGCTCTCTGCAAAGGTCTTTCTGCACCAGAGTCTTAAACATCTACTCTCTGTAACAGTCCTTCTGGACCTCAGTCCCCAAACTCTGCTCTCTGTAATATCCTTCTGTAAACCATTCTCCAATCTCTGCTTTCTGTAACAGTACTTCTGAACCCAGTCTTCAAACACTGCTCCCTGTAACAGTCCTTCTGAACCCAAGTCTCCAACCTCTGATCTCTGAAACAGTCTTTGGCACCCCCAGTCTCCACCCTCTGCTCTCTGTAACGATACTTTCGCACCCAAGTCTCCAACCTATGTTCTCTTCAACAGTCCTTCTAAACATAATTCTGAAACTCTGCTCTCTGCAACGATCTTTCTGGACAGTGGTCTCCAACCTCTGCTCTCTGTAGCAGTCCTTCGGCACCTAAGTCAACAACCTCTGCTCTCTGTAAGATCCTTCTGCCACCCAGTCTCCAAACTCTGCTCTATGTTACAGGCCTTCTGCACCCCAGTCTCCAAGCTCTGCTCTCTGTAACAGGCCTCCTGCACCTCAGTCTCCAACCTCTTCTCTCTGCAACGATCCTTCTGCCACCCAGTCTCTTAACTCTACTCTATGTTACAGGCCTTCTGCACCCCAGTCTCCAAGCTCTGCTCTCTGTAACAGTCCTTCTGCACCTTAGTCTCCAACCTGTGCTCTCTGTACCACTCCTTCTGCACTCCAGTCTCCAACCACTGCTCTCTGCACCACTCCTTCTGCACTCCAGTCTCCAACCTCTGCTCTCTGCAACAGTCCTTCTGCACCTCAGTCTCCAAACTTTGCTCTCTGTAAAATCCTTCTGCACCCCAGTCTCTAACGTCTACTCTCTGCAAAAATCCTTTGGCACCCCAGTCTCCAACGTCTACTCTCTGCAATGGTCCCTCTGAACCCCAGTCTCCAACTTTGTTCTCTACATCAGTTCTTCTGTACCGCAGTCTTCAAACTCTGTTCTCTCTAAGGTTCCTTCTGCACTCCATTCTCCAACCTCTGCTTTCTCTATCAGTCATTCTGCACCACAGTCTCCAAACTCTGCTCTCTGTAACAGTCCTTCTGCACCCCAGTCCCCAAAATCTGCTCTCTCCAACAGTCTTTTTCCACCCCAGTCTCCAACCTCTGCTCTCTGTAACCGTCCTTCTGTACTTCAGTCTCAAACCTCTGCTCTCTGTAACGGTTTTTCGGCACCCCACTGTCCAAAATCTGCTTTCTGTATCATTCCTTCTGCACCCCGGTCTCTAAACTCTGCTCTCTTTAACAGACTTTCTGCACCTCAGACTACAACCTTTGCTTTCTGCAACAGTCCTACTGCGCCACAATCGCCAATCTCTGCTCTCTGCAACACTGCTTCTGCACCTCAGTGTCCAAACTCTGCTCTCTGGATAATCCTTCTGAAACCCAGTCTCCAACCTCTGCTATTTGCAATGATTCTTCTGCACCCCAGTCTCCAAACTCTGTTCTCTACAACAATTATTCTGCACCCCAGTCTCCAACCTCTGCACTCTGTAACAGTCCTTCTGTACCACAGTCTCCAATCTCTGTTCTCTGTAAGGGTCCTTCTGCATCCCAGTCTTCAACCATGGTTTCATTATCAGTCCATCAGCACCACATTCTCCAAACTTTGCTCTCTGTAACAGTCCTTTTGCACCTCAGTCTGCAACCTCTGCTCTCTGCAATAGTCCTTCTGCACACCAGTCTACAATCTCTGCTCTCTGATACATTCCTTCTGCACTTCAGTCTTTAACATCTTCTCTCTACCACAGTCGTTGCCCACCTCAGTTTCCAACCTCTGCTCTCTGCAACAGTCCTTCTGCACCCCAGTCTCCAAACTCTGCTGTCTGCAACAGTCCTTCTGCACCCCAATCTCAAACCTCTACTCTCTGCAACTGTCCATCTGCACTCTGTAACAATACTTCTACACCCAAATCTCCAAACTCTGCACTCATCAACAGTCCTTCTGCACCTCAGTCTCCAACCTCTGCTCTCTGCAAAGGTCTTTCTGCACCAAAGTCTTCAACATCTACTCTTTGTAACAGTCCTTCTGGACCTCAGTCTCCAACCTCTGCTCTCTGTAATATCCTTCTGTAAACTAGTCTCCAATCTCTGCTTTCTGTAACAGTATTTCTGAACCCAGTCTCCAAACTCTGCTCTCTGTAAAGGTCCTTCTGAACCCACGTCTAAAACCTCTGCTCTCTGAAACAGTCCTTTGGCACCCCCAGTCTCCACCCTCTGCTCTCTGTAATGATACTTTTGCACCCAAGTCTCCAACCTCTGTTCTCTTCAACAGTCCTTCTAAACATCATTCTGAAAGCTCTGCTTTCTGCAACGACCTTTTTGGACACCGGACTCCAACCTATGCTCTCTGTAACAGTCCTTCGGCACCTCAGTCGACAACCTCTGCTCTCTGTAAGATCATTCTGCCACCCAGTCTCCAAACTCTGCTCTATGTTACAGGCCTTCTGCACCCCAGTCTCCAAGTTTTGCTCTCTGTAACAGACCTTCTGCACCTCAGTCTCCCACCTCTTCTCACTGAAACGATCCTTCTGCACCACAGTCTCCATCCTCTGCTCTCTGCAACAGTCCTATTGCACCGCAGTCTCCAACCTCTGCTCTCTGTAATATCCTTCTGCACACCTGTCTCCAAACTCTGCTCTTTATCACAGTCCTTCTATTCTGCAGTCTCCAAACTCTATTCTCTGTAACAGTCCTACTGAACCCCAGTCTCCAAACTCTGCTTTCTGTATCTGTCGTTCTGCACCTCAGTCCCCAACCTCTGCTCTCTGCAACAGTCCTTCTGCACCCCAGTTTTCAAACACTCCACTCTGCACAGTCCTTCTGCACCCCAGTCTCCAACCTCTGCTCTCTGCAACAGTCCTTCTTCACCTCAGTCTCCAAATTTTGCTCTCTGTAAAATCCTTCTGCACCCCAGTCTCTAACGTCTGCTCTCTGCAAAAATCCTTCGGCACCCCAGTCTCCAATGTCTACTCTCTGCAATGGTCCATCTGAACCCCAGTCTCCAACCTTGTTCTCTACATCAGTTCTTCTGTACCGCAGTCTTCAACCTCTGTTCTCTGTAAGGTTCCTTCTGCACCCCATTCTCCAACCTCTGCTTTCTGTATCAGTTCTTCTGCACCACAGTCTCTAAACTCTGTTCTCTGTAACAGTCCTTCTGCACCTCACTCTGCAACCTCTGCTCTCTGCACCAGTCCGTCTGCACCCCAGTCTCCAAAATCTGCTCTCTATAGCAGTCTTTTTCCACCCCAGTCTTCAACCTCTGCTCTCTGTAACTGTCCTTCTGTACTTCAGTCTAAAACCTCTGCTCTCTGTAAAGGTTTTTCTGCACCCCATTCTCCAAACTCTACTTTCTGTATCAGTCTTTCTGCACCCCGGTCTCTAAACTCTGCTTTCTTTAAGACTCCTTCTGCACCTCAGACTCCAACCTCTGCTTCCTGCAAAAGTCCTACTGCTCCCCAGTCTCCAACCTCTGGTCTCTGCAACAGTCCTTCTGCACCTCAGTGTTCAAACTCTGCTCTCTGTATGATCTATCTGAAACCCAGTTTCCAACCTCTGCTATCTGCAATGGTCCATCTGCACCCCACTCTCTAAACTCTGTTCTCTACAACAGTTATTATGCACCCAAGTCTCCAACCTCTGATTACTGTAAAAGTCCTCCTGTACCGCAGTATCCAACATCTGTTCTCTGTAAGGGTCCTTCTGCACCCCAGTCTCTAAAATCTGCCTTCTGAAAGAGACCTTCTGCACCCCAGTCTTCAACCTCTGCTCTCTGCAACATTTCTTATTCACCCCAGTCTCAAACCTGTGCTCTTTGTAACTGTCCTTCTGCACCCCACTCTCCAACCTCTGCTCTGTGTAACAGTCCTTTACCACCCCAGTCTCCAAACATTTATCTCTGTAACCGTTCTTCTGCACCTCACTCTGCAACCTCTGCTCTCTGCAACAGTCCGTCTGCACCCCAGTCTCCAAATTCTGCTTTCTGTATCAGTCCTTCTGCACCCCGTCTCTAAACTCTGCTCTCTGTAACAGTCCTTCTGAACCTCAGACTTTAACCTCTGCTCTCTGCAACAGTCCTACTGTGCCTCAATCGCCAATCTCTGCTCTCTCCAACACTGCTTCTGCACCTCAGTGTATAATCCTTCTGAAACCCAGTCTCCAACCTCTGCGATTTACAATGGTCCTGCTGTATCCCAGTTTCTAAACTCTGCTCTCTGAAACAGTCCTTCTGTACCACAGTCTCCAATCTCTGTTCTTTGTAAGGGTCCTTCTGCATCCCAGTCTTCAACCGTGGTTTCAGTATCAGTCCATCAGCACCACATTCTTCAAACTCTGCTCTCTGTAACAGTCCTTTTGCACAACAGTCTGCAACCACTGCTCTCTGCAATAGTCTTTCTGCACACCAGTCTACAATCTCTGCTCTCTGCTGAAGTCCTTCTGCACCCCAGTCTCTAACATCTTCTCTCTGCAACAGTCATTCCCCACCTCAGTCTCCAACCTCTGATCTCTGCAACAGTCCTTCTGCACCCCAGTCATCATGCTCTGCTTTCTGTGTCAGTCTTTCTGCACCCCAGTCTCCAACTTCTGCTATCTGTAACACTCCGTATGCACCTCAGTCTCCAACCTCTACTCTCTGCAGCAGTCCTTCTTCACCCCAGTCTAAAACCTCTGCTTTCTGTAACCGGACTTCTGCACCCCAGTCTCCAACCTCTGCTCTCTGTAACAGTCCTTCTGCACCTCAGTCTGAAAACTCTGCTCTCAGAAACAATTCTTCTGCACCTCAGTCTCCAAGCACTGCTCTCTGTTACAGGACTTCTGCACCCCAGTCTCCAACCTATGCTGTCTGTAAGATCTTTCAGAACACCTGTCTCCAACCTCTGATCTCTGTAACAGTCCTTCTGTACCGCAGTCTCCAAACTCTGGTCTCTGTAAGGGTCCTTCTGTACTTCAGTCTGCAACCTCTGCTCTCTGAAACACTTTTACTGCAACCCAGTCTCCAAATTTTGCTCTCTGCAACAGTATTTCTGCACATCAGTCTCCAACATGTTCTCTCTGTAAATGTCCTACTGCACCCCCGTCTTCAACCTCTGGTCTCTGTAAAAGTCCTTCTGCATTACAGTCTCCAAAATCTGCTCTCTTTAACGATCCTTCTACGCCGAGGTCTCCTAACTCTGCTCTCTGCAACGATCCTTCTGCACCCCAGTCTCCAACGTCTTCTCTCTGTAAAAGTCCTTCTTCACCACAGTCTCCAACGTCTGCTCTCTATAACAGTCCTTCTCCACCCCAGTCTCCAACATCTGCTCTCTGCAACAGTCCTTCTACACCCCAGTCTCCAACTTCTGCTCTCTGCAACAGTCCTTCTACACCCCAGTCTCCATACTCTGCTCACCCCAACGATCCTCCCGCAACCCAGTTCCAACCTCTGTTCTCTACAAAAGTTCTTCTGTACCCCAGTCTCCAACCTCTGCTCTCTGTAACAGTCCTTCTGTACCGCAGTCTCAAACCTCTGTTCTCCGTAAGGGTTTTTATGCAGCCCAGTATCCAACCTCTGCTTTCTGTATCAGTCGTTTTACAACAAAGTCTCGAAACTCTGCCCACTGTAACAGTCGTTCTGCAACTCAGTCTGCAACATCTGCTCTCTGCAACAGTCCTTCTGCACCTCAGTCTCCAACCTTTGCTCTCTGTAAGGGTCATTCTGCACCCGAGTATCCAACCTCTGCTTTCTGTATCAGTTTTTCTGCACCCCAGTCTCCAACCTGTGCTCTTAGTAACAATCCT
The DNA here is from genome assembly GCF_052094955.1 of Ictidomys tridecemlineatus. Lineage (NCBI taxonomy): Eukaryota > Metazoa > Chordata > Mammalia > Rodentia > Sciuridae > Ictidomys > Ictidomys tridecemlineatus. Next base: position 7,737 of record NW_027525591.1, on the reverse strand, counting down.
TCTGCACCTCAGTCTCCAACCTCTGCTTTCTGCAACGGTCCATCTGAACCTCAGTCTCCAAACTCTTCTCTCTGTAACAGTGCTTCTGCACCTCAGTCTCCAACCTCTGCTCTCTGTAACATCCTTCTGCAACCCAATGTTAAAACTCTGCTCTTTGTAACAGTCCTTCTACACCACAGTGTCCAAACATTGCTTTCTGTATCAGGCCTTCTGCACTCCAGTCTTCGACCTCTGATTTCAGTATCAGTCCTTCTGCACCCCAGTCTCCAAACTCTGGTCTCTGCAACGATCCTTCTGCACCACAGTCTTCAACCTCTGTTCTCTTCAACACTTCTTCTGCACCACAGTCTCCAAACTCTGCTCTCTGCAATAGTCCTTCTGTTCTGCAGTCTCCAAACTCTGTTTCTTTAAGGGTCCTTCTGCACCCCAGTTTCCAACCTCTGATTTCTGTATCAGTACTTCTGCACCACGGTCTCCAAACTCTGCTCTCTTAACAGTCCTTCTGCACCTCAGTTTGCAACCTCTGCTCTCCTCAATAGTCCTCCTGCACCCCAGTCTCCAAACACTGCTCTCTGCAACAGTCCTTCTGCACCCCAGTCTCCAACATCTGCTCTCTACAACATTCCTTCTCCACCCCAGTCTCCAATCTCTGCTCTTTGCAACAGTCCTTCTGCAGCCCAGTCTCCAACCTCTGCTCTTTGTAACAGTCCTTCTGCACTTCAGTCTCCAAACTCTGCTCTCTGCATCAGTCCTTCAGCACCCCAATCTCCAATCTCTACTCTCTGCAACAGTCCTTCTCCACCCCAGTCTCCAACCTCTGCTCTCTGCAACAGTCTTTCTGCACCCCAATCTCAAACCTCTACTCGCTTCAACTGTCCATCTGAACACCAGTCTCAAACCTCTGCTCTGTGCAATAGCTTTTCTGCACACCAGTCTCAAACCTCTACTCTCTACAACAGTCCTTCTCCACCCAGCCTCCAAACTCTGCTTTCTGTATCAGTCCTTCTCCACCCAGCCTCTAACATCTGCTCTTTGTAACAATCCTTCTACACCCAAGTATCCAACCTCTGCACTCATCAACAGTCCTTCTGCACATCAGTCTCCAACCTCTGCTCTCTGCAACAGTGTGTCTGCACACCAGTCTCCAAAATCTGCTCTCTACAATAGTTTTTTCCACCCCAGTCTTCAACCTCTGCTCTCTGTAACTGTCCTTCTGTACTTCAGTCTAAAAATCTCGGCTCTCTGTAACGGTTTTTCTGCACCCCAGTCTCCAAACTCTACTTTCTGTATCAGTCCTTCTGAACCCCGGTCTCTAAACTCTGCTCTCTTTAACAGTCCTTCTGCACCTCAAACTCAAACTTCTGCTTTCTGCAACAGTCCTACTGCGCCCCAATCTCCAACCTCTGCTCTCTGCAACAGTCTTTGGGCACCTCAGTGTTCAAACTCTGCTCTCTGTAGGATCTTTCTGAGACCCAGTCTCCAACCTCTACTATCTGCAATGGTCGACCTGCACCAAACTCTCTAAACTCTGTTCTCTACGACAGTTATTCTGCACCCCAGTCTCCAACCTCTGATTACTGTAACAGTCCTTCTGTACTGCAGTCTCCAAACTCTGCTTTCCGTAACTGTCCTCTTGCACCCCAGACTCTAACCTCTGCTTTCTGTATCAGTCGTTCTGCACTCAAGTCTCAAATCTCTGCTCTCTGTAACAGTCTTTATGAACCTCAGTCTTCAAATTCTGCTCTTTGCAACAGTCCTTCTGCACTCCAATCTACAACCTCTGCTCTCTGTAAAGGTCCTTCTGCACCAAAGTCTCCAACCTCTGCTCTTCAACAGTCCTTCTACACCTCAGTCTCCAAACTCTGCTCTCTGCATTGGTCTTTTTGCAACTCAGTCTCCAACCTCTACTCTCTGTAACAGTCCTTCTGCACCTCAGTCTCCAACCTCTGCTGTCTGTAAGATCCTTCTGTAACCCAATCCCCAAACTCTGCTCTCTGTAACAGTCCTACTGTACCCCTTCTCCAAATTCTGCAAACTGTAACAGGCGTTTTGAACTGCAGTCTACAATCTCTGCTCTCTGGAACAATCATTCTGCACACAAGTCTCCAACCTCTGCTCTTCAACAGTCCTTCTACACCTCAGTCTCCAACCTCTACTCTCTGTAACAGTCCTTTTGCACCTCAGGCTGCAATATCTGCTGTCTGTACGGTCCTTCTGCAATCCAATACCCAAACACTGCTCTCTGTAACAGTCCTACTGCACCCCTTCTCCAAATTCTACTCTCTGTAACAGGCCTTATGCACCCCAGTCTAAAAGCTCTGCTCTGTGCTACAATCCTTCTGCACCCAAGTGTCCAACCTCTCCTCACTGCAACAGTCTTTCTGAACCCCAGTCTCCAACATCGGCTCTCTGCATTTGTCATTCTGCACCTCAGTCTGAAAACTCTGATCTATTCAACGATTCTTCTGCACCCGTCTTCAACCTCTTCTCTCTGCAACAGTCCTTCCTCACTCCAATCTTCAAAATCTGCTCTCTGCAACAGTACTTTTCCACCAAAGTCACCATCCTCTGCTCTCTGTAAGAGTCCTTCTGCACCTCAGACTCCAACCTCTGCTCTCTGCAGCAGTCTTTCTGCACCCCAATCTCGAACCTCTGCTCTCTGCAACAGTCCTTCTGCACCTCAGTGTCCAAAATCTGCTCTCTGTAAGATCATTCTGAAACCCATTCTCCAACATATGCTTTCTGCAATGGTTTTTCAGCACCAGAATCTCCAACCTCTTTTCTCTACAACTTTTATTGTGCACCCCATTCTCCAACCTCTGCTCTCTGTAACAGTTCTGTACCGCAGTCTTCAACCTCTGTTCTCCGTAACAGTCCTTCTGAACCCCAGTCTCCAACCTCTGCTTTCTGTATCAGTCTTTCTTCACCACAGTCTCCAAACTCTTCTCACTGTAACAGTCCTTCTGCACCTCACTCTGTAACCTCTGCTCTCTGCAACAGTCTTTCTGCAACCCAGTCATCAACCTCTTCTCTCTGCAACAGTCCTGCCTCACCCCAGTCTCAAAAATATGCTCTCTGTAACAGTCCATTTCCACCGCAGTCTCCAACCTCTGCTCTCTGTAACAGTACTTCTGTACTGCAGTCTCCAACATCTGCTCTCTGTAATGGTCTTTCTGCACCCCAGTCTCAAAGTCTGCTTTCTGTATCAGTCCTTTTGCACCCCAGTCTCGAAACTCTGCTCTCTGTAACAGTTCTTCTGCACCTCAGACACCAACCTCTTCTATCTGCAACAGTACTTCTGGGCCCCAATATCCAACCTCTGCTTTCTGCAATGGTCCTTCTGCACCCCAGTCTCCAACCTCTGTTCTCAACAACACTTATTCTGCACCCCAGTCTCCAACGTTTGCTCTCTGTAACAGTCCTTCTGTACCGCAGTCTCCAACCTTTGTTCTCTGTAAAGGTCCTTCTGAAGCCCAGTCTCCAACCTCTGCTTTCTGTATCAGTCCTTCTGCCCAACATTCTCCAAACTCTGCTCTCTGTAACAGTCCTTCTGTACCTCAGTCTGCATCCTCTGCTCTCTGCAATAGTCCTTCTTCACCGCAGTCTGCAATCTCTGCTTTCTGCAACAGTCCTTCTGAACCCCAGTCTGAAACATCTGCTCTCTGCAACAGTCCTTCTCCACCTCAGTTTCCAACCTCTTCTCTCTGCAACAGTCCTTCTGCACCCTAGTCTCCAAACTCTGCTCTCTGCGACAGTCCTTCTGAACCCCAGTCTTCAACCTCTGCTCTCTTCTACGGTCCTTCTGCACCCCAGTATCCAAACTCTGTTCTCTGAAACAGTCCTTCTGCACCCCAGGCTCCAAACTCTGCTCTCTATAACAGTTCTTCTATGCTGCAGTCTCCAAACTCTGATGTCTGTAACGGTAATTCTGCACCCCAGTCTCCAAACTCTACTTTCAATATCAGTTATTCTGCACCCCAGTCTCCAACCTCTGCTCTCAGTAACAGTCCTTCTGTACCCCAATCTCCAACTTCTGCTCTCTGCAACATTTCTTCTGCACCCCAGTCTCCATCTGTGCTCTCTGTAATTGTCCTTCTGCACCCCAGTCTCCACCCACTGATCTCCGCAACAATCCTTCTCCACCTCAGTTTCCAACCTATTCTCTCTGCAACAGTCCTTCTGCACCCTAGTCTCCAAACTCTGCTCTCTGCGACAGTCCTTGTGAACCCCAGTCTCCAACCTCTGCTCTCTGCTACGGTCCTTCTACACCCCAGTATCCAAACTGTGTTCTCTGAAACAGTCCTTCTGCACCCCAGGCTCCAAACTCTGCTCTCTATAACAGTTTTTCTGTATCGCAGTCTCCAAACTCTGATGTGTGTAACGGTATTCTGCACCCCAGTCTCCAAACTCTACTTTCAATATGAGTTATTCTGCACCCAAGTCTCCAACCTCTGCTCTCAGTAACAGTCCTTCTGCACCCCAGTCTCTAACTTCTGCTCTCTGCAACATTTCTTCTGCACCCCAGTCTCCATCTGTGCTCTCTGTAATTGTCCTTCTGCACCCCAGTCTCCACCCCCTGATCTCCACAACAATCCTTCTGGACCTGAGTCTCCAACCTCTGCTCTCGGTAACAGTCCTTCTGTACCACAGTCTCAAAACTCTGCTCTCTGTAATAGTCTTTCTGAACCCCAGACTCCAACGTCAGCTTTCGCTATCAGTTCTCCTGCACCCCAGTCTCCAAACTCTGCTTTCAGTAGAAGTCCTTCTGCAACTCAGTCTCCAAACTCTGCTCTCTGCAACAGTCCTTCTGCACCTCATTCTGAAAACTACGATCTTTGCAACGATCCTTCTGCAAGCCTTTCTCCAAACCCTGCTTTTGTAATTGTCCTTCTGTACCCTAGTCTCCAACCTCTGCTCTCGATAACAGGTATTTTGCACCCCATTCTCCAACCTCTGCTCTCTGTAAAAGTGCTTCTGCACCTCAGTCTACAAACTCTGCTCTCTGCAACAGTCCTTCTGCACCCAAGTCTCCAACATCTGCTCTCTGCAACAGTCCTTCTGAACCAAATCTCCAGCCTCTTCCACTGTAACATTCCTACTGTAACCCAGTCTTCAAACTCTGCTTCTTGCAACAGTCCTTCTGCACCCCAATCTCCAACCTGTGCTCTCCGCAACAGTCCTTCTACACCCCAGTGTCCAGCCTCTTTTCTCTGCAACAGTCCCTCTGCAACCCAGTCTCCAACCTCTGCTCTCTGTAACAATCCTTCTGCACCTCAGTCTTCAAACTCTGCTCTCTGAAATGGTCCTTCTGCACCTCAGTCTCCAAAAACTACTCTCTGTAAATGTACTTCTTAATCCCTTCTCCAAACTCTGCTCTTTGTAATAGGCCTTCTGCACCCCAGTCTCCAACCTCTGTTCTCTATAACAATTCTTCTGCACTCCAGTCTCAAAATTTTGCTCTCTACAACGCTCCTTCTGCACCCCAGTCCCCAAACTCTGCTCTTTGCAACCGTCCTTCTGCACCCCAGTCTCCAACATGTGCTCTCTGCAAAAGTCCTTCTTCACCTCAGTCTGAAAACTCTGTTCTCTACAACGATCCTTCTGCACCCCTGTCTCCAACCTCTGCTCGCTGTAACAGTCCTGCTGCACATCGGTCTAAAACTCTGCTCTCTGTAAGATCTTTCTGCAACCTTGTCTGAAAACTCAGCTCTCTATAGGAGTTTTACTGCACCCCAGTCTCCAACCTCTGCTCTCTGCAACGATCCTTCTGCACCTCAGTCTCGAAACTCTACTCTCTGTAACAGTCCTTCTGCACCCCAGTCTCAAAACTCTGCTGTCTTCAACGATTTTTCTGTACACCATTTTCAAACGTCTGTTTTCTGCAACAGTCCTTCTGCACCCCAGTCTCCAACATCCGCTCTCTGCAACAATCCCTGTGCACCCCAGTATCCAATATCTGCTCTATGTAACAGTCCTTCTGCATCCCTGTCTCCAACCTCTTCTCTCTGCAACAGTCCTTCTGCACCTCAGTCTGAAAACGCTGTTCTCTGCAATGATCCTTTTGCACCCCAGTCTCTAAACTCTGCTCTCTGTAACACTCCTGTTGCACTTAAGACTTGAAACTCTGCTCTCTGTAAGATCCTTCTGCAACCCTGTCTCCAAACTCTGCTCTATGTAAAAGTTTTTCTGCACCCCAGTATCCAACCTCTGCTCTTTGCAAGAGTCTTTTTAACCCAGTCTCCAAACTCTGCTTTCTGCAACAGTCCTTCTGCACCCCAGTCTCCAACTTATGTTCTCTTTAACAATCCTTCTTCACCTTAGTTATCAAACTCTGATCTCTGCAATGGTCCTTCTGCACCACAGTCTCCAACGTCTTCTCTCTGTAACAATCGCTCTGCACCCCAGTCTAAAAACTCTGCTCTCTACAACAATCATTTTGCACCCCAGTTTCCAACCTCTGCTATCTGCAAAAGTCCTTCTGCACCCCAGTCTCAAACATCTGCTCTCTGAAACAGTCTTTCTGCACCTCTGTCTGACAACTCTGTTCCCTGTAACGATCATTTTGCATCCCAGTCTTCAAACTCTGCTTTATATAACAGTCTTTCGGCACCTCAGTCTCCAACTTCTGCTTTCTGTAAGATCTTTCTGCACCGAGTTTCCAAACTCTGCTCTCTGTCATATTCCTTCTGCTCCCAAGTCTCCAACCTCTGCTCTCTGAAACAGTCCTTCTGCTCCACAGTCTCCAACCTCTGCTCTCTGTAACAGTCTTTATGTCCCTCAGTCTCCCAACTTTTCTCTCTGTAATGGTTCTTCTGCACCCCAGTCTCCAAACTCTGATCTCTGTAACAATTCTTCTTCACCCCAGTATTCAACCTCTGCTGTCTGCAACGATCCTTTTGCACCCCAGTCTCCAACCTCTGCTCTCTACAAAAGTCCTTCTGTACCCCAGTCTCCAACATCTGCTCTCAGCAACAGTTTTTCTGAACCTATTTCTGAAAACTCTGGTCTCTGCAACGATCCTTGTGTACCCCAGTCTCCAAACTATGCTTTTGTAACAGTCTTACTGCACCTCAGTCTCCAAAATCTACTCTCTTTAACAGTGCTTCGGAACCCCAGCCTCCAACCTCTGATCTCTATAAGATCCTTCTGCACCCAAGTTTCCAAATCTGCTCTCTGTAACTTTTCTTATCCTCCCCAGACTCCAACCTCTGCTCTCTGTAACAGTCCTTCTGCTCCCCAGTCTTCAACCTCTGCTGTCTGTAACAGTCCTTCTGTACCTCAGTCCCCAACCTCTGCTCTCTGTAACGGTCGTTCTGCACCCCAGTCTTCAACCTCTCCTTTCTGTATCATTCCTTCTGCACCACAATTTCCAACTTCTGCTCCCTTCAACATTACTTCTGCACCTCAGTCTCCATCCTCTGCTCTCTGCGACAGTTCTTCTGCACCCCAGTCTCCGACCTCTGCTCTCTGCAACAGTTCATCTGCACCCCAGTATCCAAGGTCTGCACTCTGAAACAGTCCTTCTCCACACCAGTCTCCAACCTCTGCTCTCTGTAACAGTCCTCCTGTAGTGCAGTCCCCAAAAACTGCATTCTCTAAGGGTTCTTCTGCTCTCCAGTCTTCAACCTCTGCTTTCTGTATCAGTCCTTCTGCACCAAAGTCTCAAACCTCTGTATCTGCAAAATCCTTCTACACTCAGTCTCCAAACTCTGCTATCTGCAACACTCCTTCTGCACC
>NW_027525590.1:0-18002 GCF_052094955.1 Ictidomys tridecemlineatus | reverse complement strand
CTCCAAACTCTGTTCTTTCAACACTCATTCTGCACCCCAGTCGCCAACCACTACTCTCTGTAACAGTCCTTCTGTACAAGAGTCTCCAAACTCTTCTCTCTGTAACTGTCCTTCTGCACCCCAGTGTCCAAGCTCTGCTCGCTGCAACGATCCTTCTGCACCCCAGTCTCCAACCTCTGCTATCTGAAAAATCCTTCTGACCCCAGTTTCCAAATTCTGCTCTCTGTAATATTCCTTCCCCACGCCAGTCTCAAACCTCTGCTTTCACAACGGTCCTGCTGCACCCCAGTCTTCAACCTCTGTACACTGCAACACTCCTTCTTCTCCACAGTCTCCAAACTCAGCTCTCTGTAGCAGTCCTTCTGTACTGCAGTCTCCAAACTCTGCTCTCTGTAAAGGTTTTTTTTGCACGAGAGTTTCCAACCTCTGCTTTCTTTCTCTGTCCTTCTGCACCTCAGTCTTCAACCACTGCTCTCTGCAAAAGTCTTTCTGCACCCCATTCTACAACTTCTGCTCTATGCAACAGTCCTTCTGAACAACAGTATCCAACATCTGCTCTCTGAAAAGTCCTTGTGTACCCTAGTCTCCAACCTTTGCTCTCTGCAACAGTCCATCTGTACTGCATTCTCCAACTTCTGCTCTCTGCAACGAATCTTCTGCACCTCAGTCTCCAACATCTGCTCTCTACAAAAGTCCTTCTACACCTCAGTCTGAAACCTCTTCTCTCTGCAGGATCATTCTAGACCCCAGTCTTCTACTACTGCTCTCTGTAACAGTCCTTCTTCACCTCAGTCTCCAAACTCTTCTCTCTGTAAGATCCTTTTGCCACCCAGTCTCCTAACTCTGCTCTCTATAACAGTCCTTCTGCACGCCAGTCTTCAACCTCTGCTCTCTTTAACAGGCCTTCTGCACACCAGTCTCCAAACTCTTCTCTCTGCAACGATTATTCTACACCTCAGTCTCCAAATTCTGCTCTCTGTAAGATCCTTCTGAAACCCAGTCTCCCAACTCTGCCCTCTCTAACAGTCCTTCAGAACACCTTCTCCAAACTCTCCTCTCTGTAACAGGCCTTCTGCACCCCAGTCTCCAAAGTCTGTTCTCTATAAGAAGCCTTGGGCATCCCAGTCTCCAACCTGTGGTCACTGCAACAGTCCTTCTGCACCCCAGTCTCCAACCTGTGGTCTCTGCAACTGTCCTTCAGCACCTCAGTCTTAAAACGCTGTTCTCTGCTACGATCCTTTTGCACCTCAGTCTCCAACCTCTGCTCTCTGCAAAAGTCCTTCTGCACCCCATTCTACAACTTCTGCTCTCTGCAACAGTCCTTCTGAACAACAGTATCCAATATCTGCTCTCTGAAAAAGTCCTTGTGTACCCTAGTCTCCAAACTCTGCTCTCTGCAACAGTTTTTCTGCACCCAGTTTCAAACTCTGCTCTCTGTAACATTCCTTCTGCACTCCAGTCTCCAACGTTTGCTCTCTTCAGTGGTCCCTCTGCACCCCAGTCTCCAACCTTGTTCTCTACAACAGTACTTCTGTACCTCAGTCTTCAACCTCTGTTCTCTGTACGGGTCCTTCTGCACCCCAGTCTCCATCCTCTGCTTTATGTATAAGACTTTCTGCACCACAGTCTCCAAACTCCGCTCACTGTAACCGTCCTTCTGCACTTGACTCTGCAACCTCTGCTCTCTGCAACAGTCCTTCTGCATCCCAGTCTCCAAACTTTGCTCTCTGTAACAGTTTTTCTGCACCTCAGTCTCCAACCTGTGCTTTTTGCAAAAGTCCTACTGCACCCCAGTCTTCAACCTGTGCTCTCTGAAAAATTCCTTCTGCACCACAGTCTCCAAACACTGCTCTCTTTAAGGATCCTTCTGCACCCCAGTCTCCAATGTCGGCTCTCTGTAAAAGTCCTTCTGCACCCCAGTCTCCAACCTCTGCTCTCTTTAACTATCCTTCTGCGCACCAGTCTCCACCCTCTGCTCTTTGGAACAGTCCTTATGCACCCACGTATCCAACATCTGCTCTCTGCAACAGTCCTTCTACACCAGAGTCTTCAACTTCTGCTCTCTGCAACAGTCCTTCTACACCCCAGTCTCCATACTCTGCTCGCCCCATCTATCCTTCTGCACCCCAGTCTTTAACCTCTGTTGTATACAACAGTTATTTTTCACCCCAGTCTCCAACCTCTGCTTTGTGTAATACTCCTTTTGAACCGCATTCTCCAAACTTTGTTCTTTGTAAGGGTCCATATGCACCCCAGAATCCAACATCTGCTTTCTGTATCCATCATTTTCCACCACAGTCTCCAACCTCTGCCCGCTGTAACAGTCCTTCTGCAACTCAGTCTGCAACCTTTGCTCTCTGCAACAGTCCTTCTACAGCCCAGTCTCCATGCTCTGCTCTCTGCAACAGTCCTTTTGCACCACAGACTCCAACATCTGATCTCTGAAACAGTTCTTCTCTACCCCAGTCTCCAACCTCTGCTCTGTGTAACAGTCCTTCTGTACTGCAGTCTCCAACCTCTGCTCTCTGAAAGGGTCCTTCTGCACTCGTGTCTCCAAACTCTGCTTTCTGTATCAGTTCTTCTGCACCTCAGTCTCCAACCTCTGCTCTCTGTATCAATTCTTCTGCACCTAAGTCTCCAAGTCTGCTCTCTGCAACAGTCCTTCTGCATCCCAGTCTCCAACATCTGCTCTCTGCAACAGTCCTTCTGCTCCCCTATCTCCAAACTCTGCACTCTGTAACAGTCCTTCTGAACCCCAGTCTCCAACCTCTGCTCTCTGTAATAGTCCTTATGCACATCAGAATCCAAACTCTGCTCTCTGTAAGAGGCCTTCTGCACCCCAATCTCCAACGTCTGCTTTCTCTTACAGGCCTTCTACAGCCAAGTCTCTAAACTCTGCTCTCTTTAACAGTCCTTCCGCACCCCAGTCTCCAACCTCTGCTCTCAGTATCAGTCCTTCACCCCAGTCTCCAAACAATGTTCTCTGTAACAGTTTTTCTGCACCTCAGTCTTCAACTGCTCTCTTAAACAGTCCTTCTGCACCCCAGTCTTCAAACTCTGCTCTCTGTAACAGGCCTTCTGCACTCCAGTCTCTATAATCTACTCTCTGCAACGATCCATCTGCATCCCAGGCCCCAATGTCCGCTCTCTGCAAAATTCTTTCTGCACCCCAGTCTTCAAACTTTCCTCTTTGTAAGATCCTTCTGCACCCCAGTTTCCATACTCTCCTCTCTGTAACATTCCTTTTGACCCCAGTCTCCAACGTTTGCTCTCTGCAATCATCCCTCTGCACCCCAGTCTCCAACCTTGTTCTCTACAACTGTTCTTCTGTACCGCAGTCTTAACCTTTGTTATATGTAAGGTCCTTCTGCGCCCCGGTCTCCAACCTCTGCTTTCTGTATCAGTCCTTCGGCACAACAGTCTCCATCTCTCCTCTCTGTAACAGTCTTTCTGAACCTCACTCTGCAACCTCTGCTCTCTGCAACAGTCCTTCTGCACCCCAGTATTCAAACTCTGCTCTCTGAAACAGTCCTTTCTCAGCCCACTCTCCAAAATCTGCTTTCTGCAACAGTCCTTTTTCACCCGGTCTCAAACCTCTCCTCTCTGTAACAGTCCTTCTGGACTGCAGTCTCAAACCTCTGCTCTCTGTAACGGTCCTTCTGTACCCCAGTCTCCAAACTCTGCTTTCTGTATCAGTCCTTCTGCACCCCAGTCTCTAACCTCTGCTCTCTGTAACAGTCCTTCTGCACCTCAGACTATAAACTCTGCTCTCTGCAACAGGCCTTCTGCACCCCAATCTCCACCTTTGCTCTCTGCAACAGTCCTTCTGCACCTCAGTGTCCGAACTCTGCTCTCTGTGAGATCCTTCTGAAACCCAGTCTCCAACCTCTGCTTTATGAAATGGTCCTTCTGCACCCGAGTCTCCAACCTCTGCTCTCTGTAACTGTCCTTCTGTACCGCAGTCTCCAACCTCTGTTCTCTGTAAGGGTTCTTCTTCACCCCAGTCTCCAACCTCTGCTTTTTGTATCAGTCCTTCTGCACCACATTCTTTAAACTTTGCTCTGTAACAGTTTTTGGCACCTCAGTCTGCAACCTCTGCTCTCTGCAATAGTCCTTCTGCACCACATTCTCCAATCTCTGCTCTCTGTAACAGTTTTTCTGCACCCCAGTCTCCAACATCAGCTCTCTGCAACAGTCCTTCTCAACTTCAGCCTCCAACCTCTGCTCTCTGCAACAGTCCTCCTTCACCTAGGTCACCAAAGTCTGCTTTCTGTATCAGTCCTTCTGCACTCCAGTCTCAAACCTCTGCTCTCTGTAAAAGTCCTTCTGCACCTCAGTCTCCAAGCTCTACTCTCTGCAGCAGTCCGTCTCCACCCCAGTCTCCAAACTCTGCTCTAGGCAACAGTCATTCTACAGCCCATTCTCAAACCTCTGCTCTATGTAACAGGCCTTCTGCACCGCAGGCCTCAACCTCTGCTCTCTGTAACAGGCCTTGTGCACTCCATTCTTTATAATCTACTCTCTGCAAGGATCCTTCTGAATCCCGGTCTCCAAAGTCTGCTCTCTGCAAAATTTTTTCTGCACCCAAGTCTTCAAACTTTCTTCTTTGTAGGATCCTTCTGCACCCCAGTTTCAATACTCTGCTCTCTGTAACATTCCTACTGCACCCCAGTCTCCAACGTTTGCTCTTTGCAATCATCCTTCTGCACCCCAGTCTCCAACCTTGTTCTCTACAAATGTTCTTGTGTACCGCAGTCTTCAACCTCTGTTCTATGTAAGGTCCTTTTGCACCCCAGTCTCCAACCTCTGCTTTCTGTATCAGTCCTTCTGCAACACAGTCTCCAATCACTCCTCTCTGTAACAGTCCTTCTGTACCTCACTCTGCAAACTCTGCTCTCTGCAAAAGTCCTTCTGCACCCCAGTCTTCAAACTCTGCTCTCTGAAACAGTCCTTCCTCAGCCCTCTCTCCAAAATCTGCTTTCTGCAACAGGCCTTTTCCACCACTGTCTCCAACCTCTGCTCTCTGTAACAGTCCTTCTGTACTGCAGTCTCAAACCTCTGCTCTCTGTAACTGTCCTTCTGCACCCCAGTCTCCAAACTCGGCTTCTGTATCAGTCCTTCTGCACCCTGGTCTCTAACCTCTGCTCTATGTAACAGTCCTTCTGCACCTCAGACTCCAAAATCTGCTCTCTGCAACAGTCCTTCTGCGAATAAATCTCTAACCTCTGCTCTCTGCAACAGTCTTTCTGCAACTCAGTGTCTGAACTCTGCTCTCTGTGAGATCCTTCTGAAAACCAGTCTCCAACCGCTGCTTTCTGAAATGGTACTTCTGCACCCCAGTCTCCAACCTCTGTTCTCTAAAACACTTATTCTGCACCCGAGTCTCCAACCTCTGCTCTCTGTAACTGTCCTTCTGTCTCACAGTCTCCAACCTCTGTTCCTTGTAAGGGTCCTTCTGCACCCCAATCTCCAAACTCTGCTTTCTGTATCAGTCCTTCTGCACCACATTTTCCAAACTCTGCTCTCTGTAACAGTCCTTCTGCACCTCAGTCTGCAACCTCTGCTCTCTGCAATAGTCCTTCTGCACCCCATTCTCCAATCTCTGCTCTCTGTAACAGTCTTTCTGCACCCCAGTCTCCAACATCTGCTTCCTGCAACAGTCCTTCTCCACTTCAGTCTCCAACCTCTGCTCTCAGCAACAGTCCTTCTTCACCCAGGTCACCAAAGTCTGCTTTCTGTATCAGTCCTTCTGCACTCTAGTCTCCAACCTCTGCTCTCTGTAAAAGTCCTTCGGCACCTCAGTCTCCAACCTCTACTCTCTGTAGCAGTCCTTCTCCACCACAGTCTCCAACCTCTGCTCTCGGCAACAGTCCTTCTGGACGCCAATCTCCAAACTCAACTCTCTGCCACAGTCCTTCTACACCCTATTCTCCAACCTCTGCTCTATGTAACAGGCCTTCTGCACCCCAGTCTAAAACCTCTGCTGTCTGTAACAGTCCTTTTGTACCTCTGTCTAAAAACTCTGCTCTCTGCAACCATCCTTCTGCACCTCTGTCTCCAACCTCTGCTCTCTGTAACAGTCCTTCTGTACCTCAGTCTCTAACCTCTGCTCTCTGTAAGATCCTTTTACAACCCATTCTTTAGACTCTTCTCTCTGTAACTGTCCTTTTGCTTCCCAGTCTTTAGCACTGCTCTCTTTAAGAGGCCTTCTGAACCCCAATCTCCAACCTCTGCTGTCTGTAAAAGGCCTTTTGACACCAGTCTCCAACACCTTCTCTCTTCAACGATCCTTCTGCACCCCAGACTCCAACCTCTGCTCTCCGCAACAGTCCTTCTGAACCCCAGTCTCCAACTTATTCTGTCTTTCAGATCCTTCTGCACACCTCTCTCCAACTAGTGCTCTGTGTAACAGTCCTTCTCTACCACAGTCTTTAACCTCTGGTCTCTGTAAGGCTCCTTCTGCAACTCAGTCTCCAACCTCTGCTCTCTGCAACACTCCATCTGCACCCCAGTCTCCAAACTTTGCTCTCTGCAACTGTTTTTCTGCACCTCAGTCTCCAACCTGTGCTCTCTGTAAAAGTCGTACTAAACGCAAGTCTCCAACCTCTGCTTTCTGCAACGATCCTTCTGCAACTGAGTCTCCAATGTCTGCTCTCTGTAAGAGTCCTTCTGCACCCCAGTCTCCAACCTCTGCTCTCTTTAACTATCTTTCCGCACCCGAGTCTCCATCCTCTGCTCTATGCAACAGTCCTTCTTCACCCAAGTCTCCAAATCTGCTCTCTGCAACAGTCCTTCTACACCCCCGTCTTCAACTTCTGCTCTCTGCAACAGTCTTCTACACCCCAGGCTCCATACTCTGCTCGCCCAAACGATCCTTCTGCACCCCAGTCTCCAACCTCTGTTCTCTACAACAGTTATTCTGAACCCCAGTCTTCAACCTCTGCTCTCTGTAACAGTCCTTCTATACCACAGTCTCCAAACTTTGTTCTTTGTAAGTGTACTTATGCACCCCAGTATCCATCCTCTGCTTTCTGTATCCGTCGTTTTCCACCACAGTCTCCAAACTTGGTCGCTGTAACAGTCCTTCTGCAACTCAGTCTGTAACTTCTGCTATCTACAACAGTCCTTGTGTGGTGAACCGTTTCTGTGAACTGTGGCCGCCATTACAAGATGGCGCTGATAAGCGCTGTGGCCTGTGATAAACAACTCCTTGTTTTGGGAGAGTTGGAAAGTAGCTGTAAAACACCCTATGAAAAAGATCCACGTGGCAGTTGTACATTGGGGCTTTATGTGGTTTACCAAGGCTGGGGAGCTCGGGTAAAGTGGAAGGGGTAGAAGTAAAAGTAGAAGTAGAAGTAGTAGCAGTAGGAGTAGTAGCAGTAGTAGTAGCAGTAGTAGTAGTAGTAGTAGTAGTAGTAGTAGTAAAGAGAAGCTTCCAGAGATACATAATTAAAGGCCTGAATAAACTGCTGAAAGAAGAATCCTGTGTCGTGTCCTCCTTGCTGGCGAGGGGTCACGGCGGTTGGTGGCCCGAATGGGGAACACCTCCTCGGACCCAGGATCCAGAACTTTCAGCAGTCAGGGTGGTGCACCGGTAAGTTCCCAGGTAAAGTGGGAATCCGCAAATGAAAGCGGGGCACTCCTCGGTAATTAAAGAGAGAGCGGGGGAAAAAATAATAAATAAGACGCTCCTCTGTAGATAAAGAGAGAGCGGGGAAAAAATAATAAATAAGACGCTCATCTGTAGATAAAGAGAGAGCGGGGAAAAATAATAAATAAGACGCTCCTCTGTAGATAAAGAGAGAGCGGGGGAAAAATAATAAAATAAGACACTCCTATGTAAATAAGGAGAGAGCGGGGTTTGTACTTTCACTTTCTTTATACTGCTTGGAACAGTATGGGTGCTACTTCCTCAAGCCCAATTTTGCTGGCCTTTGATGGGTTACTGCTTTCCAAGGGACTTAAAGTGAAGCGGAGCACATTACAGAGGTTTTTAGAAGAGACTGCCTCTGTATCTTCTTGGTTTGCTTTTTCAGGGAGTCTCACGATTCCCAGTTGGGATAAATTAGGGAAAGATCTGGATTTCGCTTACAAACAAGGTACTTTAAAGGGCGGTACCATTCCGCTTTGGAAATTAGTGAGGGGGTGTATAATGGATGGTAAATGCCAGAAAGCTGTGAGCAAGGGTCAGGCCGTTCTTGAGCAATTGCATGAAGAAAAATCAGAGGGGTCACATAGCGAGGTAGCAGAAAATATTAGGAGTAAGAGTGGTGAACAGATAAGGGAGTCTGAAGTTAAATAGAGGAGAAGGCTCTATCCGGACTTGACTGAGTTAAAAACTCCCAAGGACACAAGTAGCTCGGACAGTTCTGAGGAATTGGACAAGTTATTACAACAATTACGTAAGACTAAGATAAAAAAAAAAAACGGGAAACAACAGATGTAAAAGCCTGCTGTGAGAAGGGTTATAAATCCAGTTCTGAGGAGGAAGTTGAGAATCTAGAGGAGGAGCCAGTACTTGATGCTGCTCCACCCTTCCCCGCGCCTCCAGTAGTTCCGCCCCCGTATGTGGGTGGAGTCCAAGGCTCCGGGAGGACTTTTCATTCTCAAGTTTGGAGAACAGTCAATACAAATATGGGACTAGCATACCCAGTTTTTCATGACAATAATAGGGGAAGATATCATGAGCCTTTAAATTTTAAAATAATTAAAACCTTGGCAGAATCCGTCCGTACTCAGGTGGAAGGACTGACTAGATTCTGCATGACCCCCTCAGATTGGGCTGGCTTAGTTCGAGCTTGTGTCTCCCTGGGAAAATATCTAGATTGGAGAGCATTCATGTTAGAGGGTGCAGTAGAACAGGCTGCTCAAAATCACAGCAGCTATAGTGACAGCCATAGCAGTGTCTGCTGCTGCAGCAGTTACGGCCGGAGTAGCCATGGCCAGCCAGGTACAAACTGCTGTCACTGTTAATGAAGTTGTTCAACAAACTTCCACCATACTCAAATCTCAAAACAAAATTAATCAACATATTTTGTCAGGGATTTTAGCTGCTAACCAAAGAATAGATATACTTCAAGTTCAGCTAAAAGAATTGTCTGACCTGGTACTTTTGGGTTGCATTGACCAACGTGCACATTTGTGTATAACCTCTGTCAGATTTAATGATTCCAGGAATGCTTCCCGCATCATCTGTGACTATTTGGCCGGGAATTGGTCCATGGCGGCGGAAGACATGATCCAGTCTCAACTGACTCAGATAGCTGTCTTGAATAACACCTGTGTTGATCCCGTGACTTTGGGTCAATTCACTAATTGGATATCTTCTGCTTTTTCCTTTTTTAAAGAGTGGGTGGGAGTAAGCATTTTTGGTACTATGTGTTGCTTTGATGTGATTCTTTGTTTGTGGCTTCTCTGTCGTCTCAAGGCCCACAATGCTCGGGACAAGGCAATGCTTGTCCAAGCTCTTGCAGCTTTAGAAAATGGCAACTCACCCCAAGTTATTCTAACATTGCACTGGGTTCGACATGTCCTTCTTTTATCTTTCTTCTAGTACTGTAAAGCCCTTGCACTCTGCAGGTCTTGCTGCCATTGCACGCAGATGGGTTTCCACACTAGTGCCTTTCACATGGTCGTTGCACCCCAAGTTATTCTAACATTGCACTGGGTTCGACATGTCCTTCTTTTGTCTTTCTTCTAGTGCTGGAAAGCCCTTGCACTCTGCAGGTCTTGTTGCCATTGCACGCAGAAGGGTTTCCACACTGGTCTTTAGCTATGGCTTTAAAGCCCATGCCTTTCTCTCAGGGTGTCGCCAACTTAATTGTGGTTGTCCTACAGAGGTAGTCCCAGCTACCCCCGTCTGTTCACCAGCGTCACGATACAGGATGCGAGGCAAGGCACTGCACTTGAGTGATCCCGCAGTGGACCAGGACCTCAAGGAGAGCATGTCCTATTGCATGCGGGTTTGACGTGTCCACACCCCGCCCCACGAAAAAAGGCGTCCGCTGATATGGAGTCAGATCTGGGGAAGGCGCCTCCTTAGGGCTGAGCCATACTATGCAGCCACTTCTGCACAGTGGGATAGGACCTCTACTCTCACCTGTATTGTCTTAGTAAAACAAAAAGGGGGAACTGTGGT
This sequence comes from Ictidomys tridecemlineatus, assembly GCF_052094955.1. Taxonomy (NCBI): domain Eukaryota; kingdom Metazoa; phylum Chordata; class Mammalia; order Rodentia; family Sciuridae; genus Ictidomys; species Ictidomys tridecemlineatus. Next base: position 7,864 of record NW_027525590.1, on the reverse strand, counting down.
GAGCCATTTCTGTGAACTGTGGTCGCCATTACAAGATGGAGCTGATAAGCGCCGTGGCCTGTGATAAACAACTCCTTATTTTGGGAGAGTTGGCACGTAGCTGTAAAACACCCTATGAGAAAGATCCACGTGGCAGTTGTGCATTGGGGCTTGATGTGCTTTATCAAGGCTGGGGCGCTCGTGTGAAGTGGTAGTGGTAGAAGTAGAAGTAGAAGTAGAAGTAGAAGTAGAAGTAGAAGTAGTAGTAGTAATAAAAGAAGCTTCCAGAGACACAAAATTAAAGGCCTGAATAAACTGCTGAGAGAAGAATCCTGTGTCGTGTCCTCCTTGCTGGTGAGGGGTTACGGCATCCTTGTACACCCCAGTTTCCATCCTCTGCTCTCTGCAAAAGTTGTTTAGCACCGAAGACTGCAACATCTGCTCTCTGAAACAGTTCTTCACCCCAGTATCCAACCTCTGCTCTGTAACAGTCCTTCTGTACTGCAGTCTCCAACCTCTGCTCTCTGTAAGATACTTCTGCACCCCAGTCTCCAAACTCTGCTCTCTGTAACAGTCCTTCTGCTCCCCAGTCTTCAACCTCTGCTCTCTTCAACAGTCCTTCCTCACCCCAGTCTCCCAAATCTGCTCTCTGCAACAGTCCTTTTCCACCGCAGTCTCAAACCTCTGCTCTCTGTAACAATCCTTCTGTACTGCAGTTTCCAACCTCTGCTCTCTAACGGTCCTTCTGCACCCCAGTCTCCAAACTCTGCTTTCTATATCAGTCCTTCTGCACCCCGGTCTCTAACCTCTGCTCTCTGTAACAGTCCTTCTACACCTCAGACTTCAATCTCTGCTCTCTGCAAGAGTCCTTCTGTGCCCCAATCTCAAACCACTGCTCTCTGCAACAGTACTTCTGCACCTCAGTGTCCAAACTGTGCACTCTATAAGATCTTTCTGAAACCCAGTCTCCAACTTATGCTTTCTGTAATGATCCTTCTGCACCACAGTCTCCAACCTCGGTTCTCTACAACACTTATTCTGCACCCCAGTCTCCATTCTCTGCTCTCTGTATCACTTCTTCTGTACCGCAGTCTGCAAACTCTGTTATTTGTATTGGTCCTTCTGCACCCAAGTCTCAAACCTCTGCTTTCTCTATCAGTCCTTCTGCACCCCAGTCTCCAAACTCTGCTTTCTGTATCCTTCGTTCTGCAACCCAGGCTTCAACTTCATCTCAATGTAACAGTCCTTCTGCACCCCAGTCTTCATCCTCTGCTCTCTGCAATAGTCCTTATGCACCCCAGTCTCAAAACACTGCACTCTGCAACAGTCCTTCAGCACCCCAGTCTCCAACCTCTGCTCTCTAAAACAGTCCTTCTGTACCCCAGTCTCCAAACACTGCACTCTGTAACAGTCCTTCTGCACCCCAGTCTCCAACCTCTGCTTTCTGTAAGAGTCCTTCTGCACATCAGTCTCCAACCTCTGCTCCCAAAGAGGCCTTCTGCACCCCAGTCTCCAAAATCTGCTCTCTGTAACAGGCCTTCTACACCCAAGTCTCTAAACTCTGCTCTCTTTAACAGTCCTTCTACACCCCAGTCTCCAACCTCTGCTCTCAGTATCAGTCCTGCAACCCAGTCCTCTAACACTTCTCTCTGTAACAGTTTTTCTGCACCTCAGTCTTCAACAACTGCTCTCTGCAACATTCCTTCTGCACCCCAGTCTCCAACCTCTGCTCTCTAGAACAGTCCTTCTATACCCCAGTCTCCATAATCTACTCTCTGCTACGATCCTTCTGCACCACAGTCTCCAACGTCTGCTCTCTGCAACAATCCTTCTGCACCTCAATCTCCAAAATTTCCTCTCTGTAAGATCCTTCTGCACCCCAGTTTCCAAACGCTGCTCTCTGTAACATTCCTTCTCCTCCCCAATCTCTTACGTTTGCTCTCTGCAATGGTCCCTCTGCACCCCAGTCTCCAATCTTGTTCTCTACAACAGTTCTTCTGTACTGCAGTCTTCAACCTCTGTTCTATGTAAGGGTCCTTCTGCACTCCTGTCTCAAACCTCTGCTCTCGGTAACAGTCCTTCTACACCTCACTCTGTAACCTCTGCTCTCTGCAACAGTCTTTTTGCACCCCAGTCTCTAACCTCTGCTCTTTGTAACAGTCTTTTTTCACCTCAGACTCCAACCTCGGCTCTCTACAACAGTCCTTCTATGCCCCAATCTCCAACCTCTGCTCTCTGCAACAGTCCTTCTGCACCTGAGTGTCCGAACTCTGCTCTCTGTAATATTCTTCTTAAACCCAGTCTCCAACCTCTGCTTTCTGCAATGGTCCTTCTGCGCCTCAGTCTTCAACCTCTGTTCTCTACAACACTTATTCTGCACCCCAGTCTCCAACCTCTGCTCTCTGTAACTTTCCTTCTGACCGCAGTTTCCAATATCTGTTCTCTGTAAGGGTCCTTCTGCACCCCAGTCTCCAACTTCTGCTTTCTCTATCAGTCCTTCTGCACCACATTCTCCAAACTCTGCTCTCTGTAACAGTCCTTTTGCACCTCAGTCTGCAACCTCTGCTCTAATGCAATAGTACTTCTGCACCCCAGTCTCCAATCTCTGCTCTCTCTTGCAGGCCTTCTGCACTCCAGACTCTATAATCTACTCTCTGCAACGATCCTTCTGCATCCCAGTCTCCAACGTCTGCTCTCTGCAAAATTCCTTCTGCACTCCAGTCTTCAAACTTTCCTCTTTGTAAGATCCTTCTGCACCCTAGTATCCATATTCTGTGCTCTGTAACATTCCTTCTGCACCCCAGTCTCCAACGTTTGCTCTCTGCAATTCTCCCTCTGCACCCCAGTCTCCAATCTTGTTCTCTACAACTGTTCTTCTGTACCGCAGTCCTCAACCTCTGTTCTCTGTAAGGGTCCTTCTACACCCCAGTCTCCAACCTCTGCTTTCTGTATCAGTTTTTCTGCACTACAGTCTCCAATCTCTGCTCTCTGTAACAGTTTTTCTGCACCCCAGTCTTCAAAGTCTGCTCTCTGAAACATTCCTTCCTCACCGCACTCTCCAAAATCAGTTTTCTGCAACAGTCCTTCTCCAACCTCTACTCTCTGCATCAGTCCTTCTGCACCCAGGTCACCAAAGTCTGCTTTCCGTATTAGTCCTTCTGCACCCCAGTCTCTAACCTATGCTCTCTGTACCAGTCCTTCTGCACCTCAGTCTCCAACCTCTACTTTCTGCAGCATCCTTCTCCAGCCCAGTCTCCAACCACTGCTCTTGGCAACAGTTCTTCTGGATGCTAATCTCTAACCTCTATTCTCTGCAACAGTCCTTCTAAACCCCAGTCTCCAACCTCTGCTCTCTGTAACAGGCCTTATGCACCCCTGTCTAAAACCTCTGCTATATGTAACAGTCCTTCTGCACCTCAGTCTGAAAACTCGGCTCTCTGCAACGATCCTTTTGCACCTCAGGCTTCAACATCTTCTCTCTGTAACAGTCCTTCTGTACCTCAGTCTCCAACCTCGGCTCTATGTAAGATCCTTTTGCAACCCAGTCTTTAATCTCTGCTTTCTGTAACTGTCCTTCTGCACATGAGTCTGCAAGCACTACTCTCTGTAAGAGGCCTTCTGCACCCCAATCTCCAACCTCTGCTTTCAGTAACAGGCCTTTTGACCCCAGTCTCCAAACTCTTCTCTCTTCAACGATCCTTCTGCACCCCAGTCTCCAACCTCTGCTCTCCGCAACAGTCCTTCTGAATCCCAATCATCAAACTATGCTGTCTGTCAGATCCTTCTGCACACCTGTCACCAATCTCAGCTGTCTGTAACAATCCTTCTGTAAATCAGTCTCCAACCTCTGGTGTCTGTAATGGTCCTTCTGCACCTCAGTCTCCTACCTCTGCTCTCTGCATCACTCCATCTGCACCCCAGTCTCCAAACTTTCCTCTCTGCAACAATTTTTCTGCACCTCAGTCTCCAAACTGTGCTCTCTGTAAAAGTCCTAATGCACCCCATTCTTCAACCTGTGCTCTCTATAAAAGTCCTTCTGCACCACAGTCTCCAAACTCTGCTCTCTTTAACGATCCTTCTGCACCCCAGTCTCCAACCTCTGCTCTCTGCAATGATCTTTCTGCACCAAAGTCTCCAACGTCTGTTCTCTGTAACAGTCCTTCTGCACCGCAGTCTCCAACCTCTGCTCTCTTTAACTATCCCTCTGCACCCCAGTCTCCAACCTCTGCTCCATGCAATATTCTTTCTGCACCAAAATCTCCACCCTCTGCTCTCTGCAAGAGTCCTTCTACACCCCAGTCTTCAACTTCTGCTCTCTGCAATAGTCCTTCTACACCCAAGTCTCCATACTCTGCTCGCCCCAACAATCCTTCTGCACCCCAGTCTCCAACCTCTGTTCTCTACAACAGTTATTCTGTACCCCAGTCTCCAAACTCTGCTCTCTGTAACAGTCCTTTTGTTCCGCAGTCTCCAACATTTTTTTTTTGTAAGGGTCCTTATGCACACTAGTATCCAACCTGTGCTTTCTGTATCCCTCGTATTCCACCACAGTCTCCAAACTCTGACCGCTGTAACAATCCTTCTGCAAATCAGTGTGCAACCTCTGCTCTCAGCATCAGTCTTTCTACACTCCAGTCTTCATCCTCTGCTCTCTCGAACATTCCTTTTGCACCACAGACTCCAACATCTGCTCTCTAAAACAGTTCTTCTCCACCCCAGTCTCCAACCTCTGCTCTCTGTAAAAGTCCTCCTGTACTGCAGTCTCCAACATCTGCTCTATGTAAGGGTCCTTCTGCACCCGAGTCTCCAACCTCTGCTTTCTCTATCAGTTCTTCTGTACCCAAGACTCCAACCTCTGCTCTCTGTATCAATCCATCTGCACCTCAGTCTCCAAGTCTGCTCTCTTCAACGGTACTTCTGCACTTCAGTCTCCAACCTCTTCTCTCTGTAACAGTGCTTCTGCACCTCAGTCTATAAACTCTGCTCTCTGTAACATTTTTCTGCAACCTAGTCTCCAAACTCTGCTCTCTGTAATGATCCTTCTGAATCCCAGTCTCCAACGACTACTCTCTGCAACAGTCTTTCTGCACCCAAGCCTCCAATTTCTGCTCTCTGCAACAGTCCCTCTGAACCTCAATCTGAAAACTCTGCTCTCTGAAACGATCCTTCTGCACACCAGTCTCCAACCTCTGCTCTCTGTAACACTCATTCTGCACCTCAGTCTCCAACCTCTGTTCTCTCTAAGATCCTTCTCAAACCCAGTCTCCAAAGTCTCCTATCTGTACCAGTCCTTCTGCACTCAAGTCTCCAACCTCTGCTCTCTAAAAAGATCCTTCTGCACCCTGGGTCCAAACTCTGCTCGCTGCGACAGTCCTTGTGCACCCAGTCTCCAATATGTTTCTCTGCAACAGTTCTACTGTACCTCAGTCTGAAAACTTTGCTCTCTGCAACAATTCTTCTTAACTCCAGTGTCCAACCTCTGCTATCTGTAACAGTCCTTCTGTACCTCAGTCTCCAACCTCTGCTCTCTGTAAGATCCTTTTGCAACCCAGTTCTTAAACTGTACTCTCTGTAACTGTCCTTCTGCACCCCAGTCTCCAAGCACTGCTCTCTGTAACAGGCTTTCTGCACCCCAGTCTTTAACCTCTGATGTCTGTAAAAGGCCTTTTGACCCCAGTCTCCAATCTCTTCTCTTGTCAACGATTTTTCTGCACCCCAGTCTCCAACCTCTACTCTCCGCAACAGACATTCTGCACGCCAGTCTCCAAAATATTTTTTCTGTAAGATAAATCTGCACACCTGTCTCCAACCTCTACTCTCAGTAACAGTCAGTCTGTACAACAGTCTCCAATTTCTGCTCTCTGTAAAGGTCCTTCTGCACCTCAGTCTCCAAACTCTGATCTCTGCAACACTCCTTCTGCACCACAGTCTCCAAACTTTGCTCTCTGTATAAGTCCTACTGCACCCCTGACTCCAAACTGTGCTCTCTGTAAAAGTCTTTCCTCACGACAGTCTCCAACCTCTGCTCTCTCTAAGAATCCTTCTGCACCCAAGTCTCCGACATCTGCTCTCTGCAACGATCCTTCTGCACCCCAGTCTCCAACATCTGCTCTCAGTAACAGTCCTTCTGCAACCCAGTCTCCAACCTCTGCTTTCTCTAATCGTCCTTCTGCACCTCAGTCTCCAAACTCTGCTCAATGCAACAGTCCTTCTGCACCAAGTCTCCAACATCTGCTCTCAGCAACCGTCCTTCTACACCCCAGTCTCCAACCTCTGCTCTCTGCATCAGTTCTTCTACACCCCAGTCTCTATATTCTGCTCGCCCCAACGATCCTTCTGAACCCCAGTCTCAAACATCTGCTCTCTGCAACAGTCCTTCTACAATCCAGTCTCCAACCTCTGCTCTTTACAACAGTCCTTCTACACCCCAGCAACACTTCTACACTCCTTCTACACTCCATACTTTGCTAGAGCCAACGATCCTTCTTCACCCAAGTCTCCAAACTTTGCTCTCTGTAACAATTCTTCTGTTTCGATGTCTCCAACCTCTGTTGTCCGTAAGTGTCCTTATTTACCCCAGTATCCAACCTCTGCTTTCTGTAGCAGTCGTTTTGCACCACAGTCTCCAAACTCTGCCTTCTGTATCAGTCCTTCTGCAACTCAGTCTGAAACTTCTGCTCCCTGCAACAGTCCTTCTGCACCACAGTCTCCATCCTCTGCTCTCTGCAACAGTTCTTTTGCACTCCAGTCTCCAACCTATGCTCTCTGTAACAGTTCTTCTGTACTGCAGTCTCTAACCTCTGCTTTATGTATCAGTCCTTCTGCACCCCAGTCTCCAACCTTTGCTCTCTGGAACAATCCTTCTGCACCTCAGTCTCCAACCTCTGCTCTCTGCAATGGTCCTTCTGCACCTCATTCCCCAACATCTACTCTCTGTAACAGTGTTTCTGCACCTCAGTCGCCAAACTTGGCTCTTTGTAAAATTCTTCTTCACCCAGTCTCCAAACTCTGCTCTCTGTAACAGTCTTTCTGCACCCCAGACTCCAAACTTTGCTCTCTGTATCAGTCCTTCGGCACCCTGACTCCAACATCTGCTTGCTGCATCAGTCCTTGTGCACCCAGTCTCCAACATCTGCTCTCTGCAAAAGTTCTTCTGTACCTCAGTCTGAAAACTCTGCTCTCTGCAACAATCCTTCTGCACCCCAGTCTCCAAAATCTGCTCTCTGTAACAGGCCTTTTGTACCTCAGTCTTCAACCTATGCTTTCTGTAAGACCCTTCAGAAACCCAGTCTGCAAACTCTGCTCACCGTAACAATCCTTCTGAACCCGAGTCTCCAAGCTCTGCTCTCTACAAAAGTCCTTCTGCACCCCAGTCTCCAATGTCTGCTCTCTGCTGCAGTACTTCTGAACCTCAGTCTGAAAACTCTGCTCTCTGCAACGATCCTTGTGCACCCTAGTCTCCAAACTCTGCTTTTTGTAACAGTCCCTGTGCACCTCAGTGTCCAACCTCTGCTCTCTGTAATAGTCCATCTGCACCCCAGTCTCCAAACTCTGCCGTCTGTAAGATCCTTCTGCACCCCAGTTTCCAAACTCTTCTCTCTGTAACATTCCTTCTCCACCCCTGTGTCTAACCTCTGCTCTCTACAAAAGTCCTTCTGCACCCCAGTCTCCAATGTGTGCTCTCTGCTACAGTACTTCTGAACCTCAGTCTGAAAACTCTGCTCTCTGCAACGATCCTTGTGCACCCTAGTCTCCAAACTCTGCTTTTTGTAACAGTCCCTCTGCACCTCAATGTCCAACCTCTGCTCTCTGTAATAGTCCATCTGCACCCCAGTCTCCAAACTCTGCCATCTGTAAGATCCTTCTGCACCCAAGTTTCCAAACT
>NW_027525589.1:0-18021 GCF_052094955.1 Ictidomys tridecemlineatus | reverse complement strand
ATCACTTTCATGGAAAGGGCCTGCAAAGCTACTAAAAATCTACGAGTTGCCTGAAATCTCAGCAAACACTTTCTCCCCCAATCTTGATGATACTTTCACGTAATGATCTGTACATGAATCCCACTTGGCTCGCCAAATTTCGTTCTTCTAGGTTAAACCGTTCGATTGCAGTTACCGTTTTCATTTTGAGGTTTCACTCAGTTTTCTCCTATAGGGATACATGTATTTGGAACTCTAAATCAAACACGGTTTGTGCTAGCTCTTTGAAACTTGACACAATAAAGCAGTTTCAAGTTCTGTCACTATGGTTTGTTTGCTATTGATGTATCCCTAAGCAGAGACTGGCGAGAATCACTTTCATTGAAAGGGCCTGCCAAGCTTCCAAACAACTACGAGTTACCTGAAATCTCAGCAAACACTTTTTCACCCAATCTTGATTATACTTTCAGGTAATGATCAGTAGACCAATCCCACTTGGCTCGCCAAATTTCGTTCTTCTCGGTTAAACCGTTCGTTTGCAGTAACCGTTTTCATTTTGAGGTTTCACTCTGTTTTCTCCTATAGGCATACATGTATTTGGAACTCTAAATAAAACACGGTTTGTGCTAGCTTTTTGAAACATGACACAATTAAGCAGTTACAAGTTCTATCTCTATGGTTTATTTGCTGTTGATGTAGCCCTAGGCAGAGACTTGCGAGAATCACTTTCATGGAAAGGGCCTGCCAAGCTTCCAAAAAACTACGAGTTGCCTGAAATCTCACCAAACACTTTTTCACCCAATCTTGATGATACTTTCAGGTAATGATCAGTACACCAATCCCACTTGGCTCGCCAAATTTTGTTCTTCTAGGGTAAACCGTTCGTTTGCAGTAAACGTTTTCATTTTGAGGTTTCACTCTGTTTCCTCCTATAGGGATAAATGTATTTGGAACTCTAAATCAAACACGGTTTGTGCTAGCTTTTTGAAACTTGACACAATAAAGCAGTTTCAAGTTCTATCTCTATGGTTTGTTTGCTGTTGATGTAGCCCTAAGCAGAGACTGGCGAGAATCACTTTCATGGAAAGGACCTGCCAAGCTTCCAAAAAACTACGAGTTGCCTGAAATCTCACCAAACACTTTTTCACCCAATCTTGATGATACTTTCAGGTAATGATCAGTACACCAATCCCACATGGCTCACCAAATTTCGTTATTTTATGTTAAACCATTTGTTTTCAGTAACCGTTTTCATTTTGAGGTTTCACTCTGTTTTCTCCTATAGGGACACATGTATTTGGAACTCTAAATCAAACACGGTTTGTGCTAGCTCTTTGAAACTTGACACAATACAGCAGTTTCAAGTTCTATCTCCATGGTTTGTTTGCTGTTGATGTAGCCCTAAGCAGAGACTGGCGAGAATCACTTTCATGGAAAGGGCCTGCCAAGCTTCCAAAAAACTATGAGTTGCCTGAAATCTCAGCAGACACTTTTTCACCCAATCTTGATGATACTTTCACGTAATGATCAGTACACCAATCTCACATGGCTCGCCAAATTTCGTTATTTTATGTTAAACCGTTTGTTTTCAGTAACCGTTTTCATTTTGAGGTTTCACTCTGTTTTCTCCTATAGGGACACATGTATTTGGAACTCTAAATCAAACACGGTTTGTGTTAGCTCTTTGAAACTTGACACAATACAGCAGTTTCAAGTTCTATCTCTATGGTTTGTTTGCTGTTGATGTAGAACTAGGCAGAGACAGGCGAGAATCACTTTCATGGAAAGGACCTGCCAAGCTTCCAAAAAACTACGAGTTGCCTGAAATCTCAGGAAACACTTTATCACCCAATCTTGATGATACTTTCAGGTAATGATCAGTACACCAATCCCACTTGGCTCCGCAATTTCGTTCTTCTAGGTTAAACCGTTCGTTTGCAGTTACCGGTTTTATTTTGAGGTTTCACTCTGTTTTCTACTATAGGGATACATGTATTTGGAACTCTAAATCAAACACGGTTTGTGCTAGCTCTTTGAAACTTGACACAATAAAGCAGTTTCAAGTTCTATCTCTATGGATTGTTTGCTGTTGATGTAGCCCTAAGGAGAGACTGGCGAGAATCACTTTCATAGAAAGGGCCTGCCAAGCTTCCAAAAAACTACGAGTTGCCTGAAATCTCAGCAAACACTTTTTCACCCAATCTTGATGATACTTTCAGGTAATGATCAGTACACCATTCCCATTTGGCTCGCCAAGTTTCGTTCTTCTAGGTTAAACCGTTCCTTTGCAGTAACCGGATTCATTTTGAGGTTTCACTCTGTTTTCTCCTATAGGGATACATGTATTTGGAACTCTAAATCAAACACGGTTTGTACTAGCTCTTTGTAACTTGAAACAATAAAGCAGTTTCAAGTTCTATCTTTATGGTTTGTTAGCTGTTGATGTAGAACTAGGCAGAGACAGGCGAGAATCTCTTTCATGGAAAGGGCCTGCCAAGCTTCCAAAAAACTACGAGTTGCCTGAAGTCTCAGCAAACACTTTTTCACCCAATCTTGATGATACTTTCAGGTAATCATCAGTACAATAATCCCACTTGGCTAGCCAAATTTCGTTCTTCTAGTTTAAACCGTTCGTTTGCAGTAACCGTTTTCATTTTGAGGTTTCACTCTGTTTTCTCCTATATGGATACATGTATTTGGATCTCTAAATCAAACACAGTTTGTGCTAGCTCTTTGAAACTTGACACAATAAAGCAGTTTCAACTTCTATCTCAATTTTTTTTTTTTTTTGCTTTTGATATAGCCCTAAGCAGAGACTGGCGAGAATCACTTTCATGGAAAGGGCCTGCCAAGCTTCCAAAAAACTACGAGTTGCCTGAAATATCAGCAAACACTTTTTCACCCAATCTTGATGATACTTTCAGGTACCGATCAGTACACCAATCCCACTTGGCTCGCCAAGTTTCGTTCTCCTAGGTTAAACCGTTCGTTTGCAGTAACCGTTTTTATTTTGATGTTTCACTCTGTTTTCTCCTATAGGGATACATGTATTTGGAACTCTAAATCAAACACGGTTTGTGCTAGCTCTTTGAAACTTGACACAATAAAGCAGTTTCAAGGTCTATCTCTATGGTTTGTTTGCTGTTGATGTAGCCCTAAGCAGAGATGGCGAGAATCACTTTCATGGAAAGGGCCTGCCAAGCTTCCAAAAAACTACGTGTTGCCTGAAATCTCAGCAAACACATTCTCACCCAATCTTGATGATACTTTCAGGTAATGATCAGTACACCAATCCCACTTCGCTCCCCAAATTTCGTTCTTCTAGGTTAAACTGTTCGTTTGCAGTAACCGGTTTCATTTTGAGGTATCACTCTGTTTTCTTCTATAGGGATACATGTATTTGGAACTCTAAATCAAACACGGTTTGTGCTAGCTCTTTGAAACTTGACACAATAAAGCAGATTCAAGTTCTCTCTATACGGTTTGTTTGCTGTTGATGTAGGCCTAAGCAGAGACTGGCGAGAATCACTTTCATGGAAAGGGCCTGCCAAGCTTCCAAAAAACTACGAGTTGCCTGAAATCTCAGCAAACACTTTTTCACCCAATCTTGATGATACTTTCAGGTAATAATCAGTACACCAATCCCACTAGGCTCGCCAAATTTCGTTCCTCTAGGTTTAACCGTTCGTTTGCAGTAACCGTTTTCATTTTGAGGTTTCACTCTGCTTTTTCCTATAGTGATACATGTATTTGGAACTCTAAATCAAACACGGTTTGTGCTAGCTCTTTGAAACTTGACACAGTAAAGCATTTTCAAGTTCTCTCTCTATGGTTTGTTTGCTGTTGATGTAGCCCTAAGCAGACACGGCGAGAATCACTTTCATGGAAAGGGCCTGCCAAGCTTCCAAAAAACTACGAGTTGCCTGAAATCTCAGCAAACACATTCTCACCCAATCTTGATGATACTTTCAGGTAATGATCAGTACACCAATCCCACTTGGCTCGGCAAATTTCTTTCTTCTAGGTTAAACCGTTCGGTTGCAGTAACCGGTTTCATTTTGAGGTTTCACTCTGTTTTCTCCTATAGGGATACATGTATTTGGAACTCTAAATCAAACACGGTTTGTGCTAGCTCTTTGAAACTTGAAACAATAAAGCAGTTTCAAGTTCTATCTCTATGGTTTGTTTGCTGTTGATGTAGCCCTAAGCAGAGACTGGCGAGAATCACTTTCATGGAAAGGGTCTGCCAAGCTTCCAAAAAACTACGAGTTGCCTGAAGTCTCAGCAAACACTTTTCACTCAATCTTGATGATACTTTCAGGTAATGATCAGAAAAATAATCCCACTTGGCTAGCCAAATTTCGTTCTTCTAGGCTAAACCGTTCGTTTGCAGTAACCGTTATCATTTTGAGGTTTCACTCTGTTTTCTCCTATAGGGATACATGTATTTGGAACTCTAAATCAAACACGGTTTGTGCTAGCTCTTTGAAACTTGACACAATAAAGCAGTTTCAAGTTCTATCTCTATGGTTTTTTTGCTGTTGATGTAGCCCTAAGCAGAGACTGGCGAGAATCACTTTCATGGAAAGGGCCTGCAAAGCTACTAAAAATCTACGAGTTGCCTGAAATCTCAGCAAACACTTTCTCCCCCAATCTTGATGATACTTTCACGTAATGATCTGTACATGAATCCCACTTGGCTCGCCAAATTTCGTTCTTCTAGGTTAAACCGTTCGATTGCAGTTACCGTTTTCATTTTGAGGTTTCACTCAGTTTTCTCCTATAGGGATACATGTATTTGGAACTCTAAATCAAACACGGTTTGTGCTAGCTCTTTGAAACTTGACACAATAAAGCAGTTTCAAGTTCTGTCACTATGGTTTGTTTGCTATTGATGTATCCCTAAGCAGAGACTGGCGAGAATCACTTTCATTGAAAGGGCCTGCCAAGCTTCCAAACAACTACGAGTTACCTGAAATCTCAGCAAACACTTTTTCACCCAATCTTGATTATACTTTCAGGTAATGATCAGTAGACCAATCCCACTTGGCTCGCCAAATTTCGTTCTTCTCGGTTAAACCGTTCGTTTGCAGTAACCGTTTTCATTTTGAGGTTTCACTCTGTTTTCTCCTATAGGCATACATGTATTTGGAACTCTAAATAAAACACGGTTTGTGCTAGCTTTTTGAAACATGACACAATTAAGCAGTTACAAGTTCTATCTCTATGGTTTATTTGCTGTTGATGTAGCCCTAGGCAGAGACTTGCGAGAATCACTTTCATGGAAAGGGCCTGCCAAGCTTCCAAAAAACTACGAGTTGCCTGAAATCTCACCAAACACTTTTTCACCCAATCTTGATGATACTTTCAGGTAATGATCAGTACACCAATCCCACTTGGCTCGCCAAATTTTGTTCTTCTAGGGTAAACCGTTCGTTTGCAGTAAACGTTTTCATTTGAGGTTTCACTCTGTTTCCTCCTATAGGGATAAATGTATTTGGAACTCTAAATCAAACACGGTTTGTGCTAGCTTTTTGAAACTTGACACAATAAAGCAGTTTCAAGTTCTATCTCTATGGTTTGTTTGCTGTTGATGTAGCCCTAAGCAGAGACTGGCGAGAATCACTTTCATGGAAAGGACCTGCCAAGCTTCCAAAAAACTACGAGTTGCCTGAAATCTCACCAAACACTTTTTCACCCAATCTTGATGATACTTTCAGGTAATGATCAGTACACCAATCCCACATGGCTCACCAAATTTCGTTATTTTATGTTAAACCATTTGTTTTCAGTAACCGTTTTCATTTTGAGGTTTCACTCTGTTTTCTCCTATAGGGACACATGTATTTGGAACTCTAAATCAAACACGGTTTGTGCTAGCTCTTTGAAACTTGACACAATACAGCAGTTTCAAGTTCTATCTCCATGGTTTGTTTGCTGTTGATGTAGCCCTAAGCAGAGACTGGCGAGAATCACTTTCATGGAAAGGGCCTGCCAAGCTTCCAAAAAACTATGAGTTGCCTGAAATCTCAGCAGACACTTTTTCACCCAATCTTGATGATACTTTCACGTAATGATCAGTACACCAATCCCACATGGCTCGCCAAATTTCGTTATTTTATGTTAAACCGTTTGTTTTCAGTAACCGTTTTCATTTTGAGGTTTCACTCTGTTTTCTCCTATAGGGACACATGTATTTGGAACTCTAAATCAAACACGGTTTGTGTTAGCTCTTTGAAACTTGACACAATACAGCAGTTTCAAGTTCTATCTCTATGGTTTGTTTGCTGTTGATGTAGAACTAGGCAGAGACAGGCGAGAATCACTTTCATGGAAAGGACCTGCCAAGCTTCCAAAAAACTACGAGTTGCCTGAAATCTCAGGAAACACTTTATCACCCAATCTTGATGATACTTTCAGGTAATGATCAGTACACCAATCCCACTTGGCTCCGCAATTTCGTTCTTCTAGGTTAAACCGTTCGTTTGCAGTTACCGGTTTTATTTTGAGGTTTCACTCTGTTTTCTACTATAGGGATACATGTATTTGGAACTCTAAATCAAACACGGTTTGTGCTAGCTCTTTGAAACTTGACACAATAAAGCAGTTTCAAGTTCTATCTCTATGGATTGTTTGCTGTTGATGTAGCCCTAAGGAGAGACTGGCGAGAATCACTTTCATAGAAAGGGCCTGCCAAGCTTCCAAAAAACTACGAGTTGCCTGAAATCTCAGCAAACACTTTTTCACCCAATCTTGATGATACTTTCAGGTAATGATCAGTACACCATTCCCATTTGGCTCGCCAAGTTTCGTTCTTCTAGGTTAAACCGTTCCTTTGCAGTAACCGGATTCATTTTGAGGTTTCACTCTGTTTTCTCCTATAGGGATACATGTATTTGGAACTCTAAATCAAACACGGTTTGTACTAGCTCTTTGTAACTTGAAACAATAAAGCAGTTTCAAGTTCTATCTTTATGGTTTGTTAGCTGTTGATGTAGAACTAGGCAGAGACAGGCGAGAATCTCTTTCATGGAAAGGGCCTGCCAAGCTTCCAAAAAACTACGAGTTGCCTGAAGTCTCAGCAAACACTTTTTCACCCAATCTTGATGATACTTTCAGGTAATCATCAGTACAATAATCCCACTTGGCTAGCCAAATTTCGTTCTTCTAGTTTAAACCGTTCGTTTGCAGTAACCGTTTTCATTTTGAGGTTTCACTCTGTTTTCTCCTATATGGATACATGTATTTGGATCTCTAAATCAAACACAGTTTGTGCTAGCTCTTTGAAACTTGACACAATAAAGCAGTTTCAACTTCTATCTCAATTTTTTTTTTTTTTGCTTTTGATGTAGCCCTAAGCAGAGACTGGCGAGAATCACTTTCATGGAAAGGGCCTGCCAAGCTTCCAAAAAACTACGAGTTGCCTGAAATATCAGCAAACACTTTTTCACCCAATCTTGATGATACTTTCAGGTACCGATCAGTACACCAATCCCACTTGGCTCGCCAAGTTTCGTTCTCCTAGGTTAAACCGTTCGTTTGCAGTAACCGTTTTTATTTTGATGTTTCACTCTGTTTTCTCCTATAGGGATACATGTATTTGGAACTCTAAATCAAACACGGTTTGTGCTAGCTCTTTGAAACTTGACACAATAAAGCAGTTTCAAGGTCTATCTCTATGGTTTGTTTGCTGTTGATGTAGCCCTAAGCAGAGATGGCGAGAATCACTTTCATGGAAAGGGCCTGCCAAGCTTCCAAAAAACTACGTGTTGCCTGAAATCTCAGCAAACACATTCTCACCCAATCTTGATGATACTTTCAGGTAATGATCAGTACACCAATCCCACTTCGCTCCCCAAATTTCGTTCTTCTAGGTTAAACTGTTCGTTTGCAGTAACCGGTTTCATTTTGAGGTATCACTCTGTTTTCTTCTATAGGGATACATGTATTTGGAACTCTAAATCAAACACGGTTTGTGCTAGCTCTTTGAAACTTGACACAATAAAGCAGATTCAAGTTCTCTCTATACGGTTTGTTTGCTGTTGATGTAGGCCTAAGCAGAGACTGGCGAGAATCACTTTCATGGAAAGGGCCTGCCAAGCTTCCAAAAAACTACGAGTTGCCTGAAATCTCAGCAAACACTTTTTCACCCAATCTTGATGATACTTTCAGGTAATAATCAGTACACCAATCCCACTAGGCTCGCCAAATTTCGTTCCTCTAGGTTTAACCGTTCGTTTGCAGTAACCGTTTTCATTTTGAGGTTTCACTCTGCTTTTTCCTATAGTGATACATGTATTTGGAACTCTAAATCAAACACGGTTTGTGCTAGCTCTTTGAAACTGACACAGTAAAGCATTTTCAAGTTCTCTCTCTATGGTTTGTTTGCTGTTGATGTAGCCCTAAGCAGACACGGCGAGAATCACTTTCATGGAAAGGGCCTGCCAAGCTTCCAAAAAACTACGAGTTGCCTGAAATCTCAGCAAACACATTCTCACCCAATCTTGATGATACTTTCAGGTAATGATCAGTCCACCAATCCCACTTGGCTCGCCAAATTTCTTTCTTCTAGGTTTAACCGTTCGGTTGCAGTAACCGGTTTCATTTTGAGGTTTCACTCTGTTTTCTCCTATAGGGATACATGTATTTGGAACTCTAAATCAAACACGGTTTGTGCTAGCTCTTTGAAACTTGAAACAATAAAGCAGTTTCAAGTTCTATCTCTATGGTTTGTTTGCTGTTGATGTAGCCCTAAGCAGAGACTGGCGAGAATCACTTTCATGGAAAGGGCCTGCCAAGCTTCCAAAAAACTACGAGTTGCCTGAAGTCTCAGCAAACACTTTTTCACTCAATCTTGATGATACTTTCAGGTAATGATCAGAAAAATAATCCCACTTGGCTAGCCAAATTTCGTTCTTCTAGGTTAAACCGTTCGTTTGCAGTAACCGTTATCATTTTGAGGTTTCACTCTGTTTTCTCCTATAGGGATACATGTATTTGGAACTCTAAATCAAACACGGTTTGTGCTAGCTCTTTGAAACTTGACACAATAAAGCAGTTTCAAGTTCTATCTCTATGGTTTTTTTGCTGTTGATGTAGCCCTAAGCAGAGACTGGCGAGAATCACTTTCATGGAAAGGGCCTGCCAAGCTTCCAAAAAATTACGAGTTGCCTGAAATCTCAGCAAACACTTTTTCACCCAATCTTGATGATACTTTCAGGTAATGATCAGTACACCAATCCCACATGGCTCGCCAAATTTCGTTATTTTATGTTAAACCATTTGTTTTCAGTAACCGTTTTCATTTTGAGGTTTCACTCTGTTTTCTCCTATAGGGACACATGTATTTGGAACTCTAAATCAAACACGGTTTGTGCTAGCTCTTTGAAACTTGACACAATACAGCAGTTTCAAGTTCTATCTCTATGGTTTGTTTGCTGTTGATGTAGCCCTAAGCAGAGACTGGCGAGAATCACTTTCATGGAAAGGGCCTGCCAAGCTTCCAAAAAACTACGAGTTGCCTGAAATCTCAGGAAACACTTTATCACCCAATCTTGATGATACTTTCAGGTAATCATCAGTACACCAATCCCACTTGGCTCCCCAATTTCGTTCTTCTAGGTTAAACCGTTCGTTTGCAGTTACCGGTTTTATTTTGAGGTTTCACTCTGTTTTCTCCTATAGGGATACATGTATTTGGAACTCTAAATCAAACACGGTTTGTGCTAGCTCTTTGAAACTTGACACAATAAAGCAGTTTCAAGTTCTATCTCTATGGTTTGTTTGCTGTTGATGTAGCCCTAAGGAGAGACTGGCGAGAATCACTTTCATGGAAAGGGCCTGCCAAGCTTCCAAAAAACTACGAGTTGCCTGAAATCTCAGCAAACACTTTTTCACCCAATCTTGATGATACTTTCAGGTAATGATCAGTACACCATACCAACTTGGCTCGCCAAGTTTCGTTCTTCTAGGTTAAACCGTTCGTTTGCAGTAACCGTTTTCATTTTGAGGTTTCACTCTGTTTTCTCCTATAGGGATACATGTATTTGGAACTCTAAATCAAACACGGTTTGTGCTAGCTTTTTGAAACTTGACACAATAAAGCAGTTTCAAGTTCTATGTGTATGGTTTGTTTGCTGTTGATGTAGCCCGAAGCAGAGAGTGGCGAGAATCACTTCCATGGAAAGGGCCTGCCAAGCTTCCAAAAAACTACGAGTTGCCTGGAATCTCAGCAAACACTTTTTCACCCAATCTTGATGATACTTTCAGGTTATGATCAGTACACCAATCCCACTTGGGTTGCCAAATTTCGTTTTTGTAGGTTAAACCGTTCGTTAGCATTAACCATTTTCATTTTGAGGTTTCACTCTGTTTTCTCCTATTGGGATACATGTATTTTGAACTCTAAATCAAACACGGTTTGTGCTAGCTCTTTGAATCTTGACACAATAAGCAGTTTCAATTTCTATCTCTATGGTTTGTTTGCTGTTGATGTAGCCCTAAGCAGAGACTGGCGAGAATCACTTTCATGGAAAGGGCCTGCCAAGCTTCCAAAAAACTACGAGTTGCCTGAAATCTCAGCAAACACTTTTTCACCCAATCTTGATGATACTCTCAGGTAATGATCAGTACACCAATCCCACTTGGCTCGCCAAATTTCGTTCTTGTAGTTTATACCGTTCATTTGCAGTAAACGTTTTTATTTTGAGGTTTTACTCTGTTTTCTCCTATACAGATATATGTATTTGGAACTCTAAATCAAACACGGTTTTTGCTAGCTCTTTGAAACTTGACACAATAAAGCAGTTTCAAGTTCTATCTCTATGGTTTGTTTGCTGTTGATGTAGCCCTAAGCAGAGACTGGCGAGAATCACTTTCATGAAAAGGGCCTGCCAAGCTTCCAATAAACTAGGAGTTGCCTGAAATCTCAAGAAACACTTTCTCACCCAATCTTGATGATTCTTTCAGGTAATGATCAGTACACCAATCCCTCTTGACTCGCAAAATTTCTTTCTTCTTGGTTAAACCGTTGGTTGTAGTAACCGGTTTCATTTTGAGGTTTCACTCTGTTTTCTCCTATAGGGATACATGTATTTGGAACTCTAAATCAAACACGGTTTGTACTAGCTCTTTGAAACTTGACAAAATAAAGCAGTTTCAAGTTTTATCTCTATGGTTTGTTTGCTGTTGATGTAGCCGGAAGTAGAGACTGGCGAGAATCACTTTCATGGAAAGGGCCTGGCAAGCTTCCAAAAAACTACGAGTTGTCTGAAATCTCAGCAAACACTTTTTCACCCAATCTTGATGATACTTTCAGGTAATGATCAGTACACCAATCCCACTTGGTTCGCCAAATTTCGTTCTTCTAGGTTAAACCGTTCGATTGCAGTAACCGTTTTCATTTTGAGGTTTCACTCTGTTTTCTCCTATAGGGATACATGTATTTGGAACTCTAAATCAAACACGGTTTGTGCTAGCTCTTTGAAACTTGACACAATAAAGCAATTTCAAGTTCTATCTCTATGGTTTGTTTGCTGTTGATGTAGCCCTAAGCAGAGACTGGCGAGAATCACTTTCATGGAAAGGGCCTGCCAAGCTTCCAAAAAACTACGAGTTGCCTGAAATCTCAGCAAACATTTTTTCACCCAATCTTGATGATACTTTCAGGTAATGATCAGTACACTAATCCCACTTGGCTCGCCAAATTTCGTCCTTCTAGGTTCAACCATTGGTTTTCAGTAAACGTTTTCATTTTGAGGTTTCATTCTGTTTTCTCCTATAGGGATACATGTAGTTGGAACTCTCAATCAAACACGGTTTGTGCTAGCTCTTTGAAACTTGACACAATAAAGCAGTTTCAAGTTCTATCTCTATGGTTTGTTTGCAGTTGATGTACCCCTAAGCAGAGACTGGCGAGAATCACTTTCATGGAAAGGGCCTGCCAAGCTTCCAAAAAACTACGAGTTGCCTGAAATCTCAGCAAACACTTTTTCACCCAATCTTGATGATACTCTCAGGTAATGATCAGTACACCAATCCCACTTGGCTTGCCAAATTTCGTTCTTCTAGGTTATACCGTTCGTTTGCAGTAAACGTTTTTATTTTGAGGTTTTACTCTGTTTTCTCCTATACAGATATATGTATTTGGAACTCTAAATCAAACACGGTTTGTGCTAGCTCTTTGAAACTTGACACAATAAAGCAGTTTCAAGTTCTATCTCTATGGTTTGTTTGCTGTTGATGTAGCCCTAAGCAGAGACTGGCGAGAATCACTTTCATGAAAAGGGCCTGCCAAGCTTCCAATAAACTAGGAGTTGCCTGAAATCTCAAGAAACACTTTCTCACCCAATCTTGATGATTCTTTCAGGTAATGATCAGTACACCAATCCCACTTGACTCGTAAAATTTCGTTCTTCTTGGTTAAACCGTTGGTTGTAGTAACCGGTTTCATTTTGAGGTTTCACTCTGTTTTCTCCTATAAGGATACATGTATTTGGAACTCTAAATCAAACACGGTTTGTGCCAGCTCTTTGAAATTTGACACAAGAAAGAAGTTTCAAGTTCTATCACTATGGTTTGTTTGCAGTTGATGTAGCCCTAAGCAGAGACTGGCGAGAATCACATTCATGGAAAGGGCCTGCCAAGCTTCTAAAAAAATACGAGTTGCCTGAAATCTCAGCAAACACTTTTTCACCCAATCTTGATGATACTTTCAGGTAATGATCAGTACACCAATCCCACTTGGCTCGCCAAGTTTCGTTCTTCTAGGTTAAACCGTTCGTTTGCAGTAATTGTTTTCATTTTGAGGTTTCACTCTGTTTTCTTCTATAGGAATACATGTATTTTGAACTCTAAATCGAACACGGTTTGTGCTAGCTCTTTGAAACTTGACACAATACAGCAGTTTCAAGTTCTATCTCTATGGTTTCTTTGCTGTTGATGTAGCCCTAAGCAGAGACTGGCGAGAATCACTTTCATGGAAAGGGCCTGCCAAGCTTCCAAAAAACTACGAGTTGCCTGAAATCTCAGCAAACACTTTTTCACCCAATCTTGATGATACTTTCAGGTAATGATCAGTACAACAATCTCACTTGGCTTGCCAAATTTCGTTCTTCTAGGTTAAACCGTTCGTTGGCAGTAACCGTTTTCATTTTGATTTTTCACTCTGTTTTCTCCTATAGGGATACATGTATTTGGAACTCTAAATCAAACACGGTTTGTGCTAGCTCTTTGAAACTTGACACAATACAGCAGTTTCCAGTTCTATTTCTATTGTTTGTTTGCTGTTGATGTAGCCCTAAGCAGAGAATGGCGAGAATCACTTTCAGGGAAAGGACCTGCCAAGCTTCCAAAAAAATACGAGTTGCCTGAAATCTCAGCAAACACTTTTTCACCCAATCTTGATGATACTTTTAGGTAATGATCAGTACACCAATCCCACTTGGCTCACCAAATTTCGTTCTTCTAGGATAAACCGTTCGTTTGCAGTAACCGTTTTCATTTTGAGGTTTCACTCTGTTTTCTCCTATAGGGATACATGTATTTGGAACTCTAAATCAAACACGGTTTGTGCTAGCTTTTTGAAACTTGACACAATAAAGCACTTTCAAGTTCTATGTGTATGGTTTGTTTGCTGTTGATGTAGCCCGAAGCAGAGACTGGCGCAAATCACTTCCATGGAAAGGGCCTGCTAAGCTTCCAAAAAACTACGAGTTGCCTGGAATCTCAGCAAACACTTTTTCACCCAATCTTGATGATACTTTCAGGTTATGATCAGTACACCAATCCCACTTGGGTTGCCAAATTTCGTTTTTGTAGGTTAAACCGTTCGTTAGCATTAACCATTTTCATTTTGAGGTTTCACTCTGTTTTCTCCTATTGGGATACATGTATTTTGAACTCTAAATCAAACACGGTTTGTGCTAGCTCTTTGAATCTTGACACAATAAGCAGTTTCAATTTCTATCTCTATGGTTTGTTTGCTGTTGATGTAGCCCTAAGCAGAGCCTGGCGAGAATCACTTTCATGGAAAGGGTCTGCCAAGCTTCCAAAAAACTACGAGTTGCCTGAAATCTCAGCAAACACTTTTTCACCCAATCTTGATGATTTTTCAGGTAATGATCAGTACACAAATCCCAATTGGCTCGCCAAATTTCGTCCTTCTAGGTTCAACCATTGGTTTTCAGTAAACGTTTTCATTTTGAGGTTTCACTCTGTTTTCTCCTATAGGGATACATGTATTTGGAACTCTCAATCAAACACGGTTTGTGCTAGCTCTTTGAAACTTGACACAATACAGCAGTTTCAAGTTCTATCTCTATGGTTTCTTTGCTGTTGATGTAGCCCTAAGCAGAGACTGGCGAGAGTCACTTTCATGAAAAGGGCCTGCCTAGCTTCCAATAAACTAGGAGTTGCCTGAAATCTCAAGAAACACTTTCTCACCCAATCTTGATGATTCTTTCAGGTAATGATCAGTACACCAATCCCTCTTGACTCGCAAAATTTCTTTCTTCTTGGTTAAACCGTTGGTTGTAATAACCGGTTTCATTTTGAGGTTTCACTCTGTTTTCTCCTATAGGGATACATGTATTTGGAACTCTAAATCAAACACGGTTTGTACTAGCTCTTTGAAACTTGACAAAATAAAGCAGTTTCAAGTTCTATCTCTATGGTTTGTTTGCTGTTGATGTAGCCGGAAGTAGAGACTGGCGAGAATCACTTTCATGGAAAGGGCCTGGCAAGCTTCCAAAAAACTACGAGTTGTCTGAAATCTCAGAAAACACTTTATCACCCAATCTTGATGATACTTTCAGGTAATGATCAGTACACCAATCCCACTTGGTTCGCCAAATTTCGTTCTTCTAGGTTAAACCGTTCGATTGCAGTAACCGTTTTCATTTTGAGGTTTCACTCTGTTTTCTCCGATAGGGATACATGTATTTGGAACTCTAAATCAAACACGGTTTGTGCTAGCTCTTTGAAACTTGACACAATAAAGCAATTTCAAGTTCTATCTCTATGGTTTGTTTGCTGTTGATGTAGCCCTAAGCAGAGACTGGCGAGAATCACTTTCATGGAAAGGGTCTGCCAAGCTTCCAAAAAACTATGAGTTGCCTGAAATCTCAGCAAACATTTTTCACCAAATCTTGATGATACTTTCAGGTAATGATCAGTACACTAATCCCACTTGGCTCGCCAAATTTCGTCCTTCTAGGTTCAACCATTGGTTTTCAGTAAACGTTTTCATTTTGAGGTTTCACTCTGTTTTCTCCTATAGGGATACATGTATTTGGAACTCTCAATCAAACACGGTTTGTGCTAGCTCTTTGAAACTTGACACAATAAAGCAGTTTCAAGTTCTATCTCTATGGTTTGTTTGCAGTTGATGTGGCCCTAAGCAGAGACTGGCGAGAATCACTTTCATGGAAAGGGCCTGCCAAGCTTTCAAAAAACTACGAGTTGCCTGAAATCTCAGCAAACACTTTTTCACCCAATCTTGATGATACTCTCAGGTAATGATCAGTACACCAATCCCACTTGGCTCGCCAAATTTCGTTCTTCTAGTTTATACCGTTCGTTTGCAGTAAACGTTTTTATTTTGAGGTTTTACTCTGTTTTCTCCTATACAGATATATGTATTTGGAACTCTAAATCAAACACGGTTTGTGCTAGCTCTTTGAAACTTGACACAATAAAGCAGTTTCAAGTTCTATCTCTATGGTTTGTTTGCTGTTGATGTAGCCCTAAGCAGAGACTGGCGAGAATCACTATCATGAAAAGGGCCTGCCAAGCTTCCAATAAACTAGGAGTTGCCTGAAATCTCAAGAAACACTTTCTCACCCAATCTTGATGATTCTTTCAGGTAATGATCAGTACACCAATCCCACTTGACTCGCAAAATTTCGTTCTTCTTGGTTAAACCGTTGGTTGTAGTAACCGGTTTCATTTTGAGGTTTCACTCTCTTTTCTCCTATAGGGATACATGTATTTGGAACTCTAAATCAAACACGGTTTGTGCCAGCTCTTTGAAATTTGACACAATAAAGAAGTTTCAAGTTATATCACTATGGTTTGTTTGCAGTTGATTTAGCCCTAAGCAGAGACTGGCGAGAATCACTTTCATGGAAAGGGCCTGCCAAGCTTCTAAAAAACTACGAGTTGCCTGAAATCTCAGCAAACACTTTTTCACCCAATCTTGATGATACTTTCAGGTAATGATCAGTACACCAATCCAACTTGGCTCGCCAAATTTCGTTCTTCTAGGTTAAACCGTTCGTTTGCAGTAATTGTTTTCATTTTGAGGTTTCACTCTGTTTTCTTCTATAGGAATACATGTATTTTGAACTCCAAATCGAACACGGTTTGTGCTAGCTCTTTGAAACTTGACACAACACAGCAGTTTCAAGTTCTATCTCTATGGTTTCTTTGCTGTTGATGTAGCCCTAAGCAGAGACTGGCGAGAATCACTTTCATGGAAAGGGCCTGCCAAGCTTCCAAAAAACTACGAGTTGCCTGAAATCTCAACAAACACTTTTTCACCCAATCTTGATGATACTTTCAGGTAATGATCAGTACAACAGTCTCACTTGGCTTGCCAAATTTCGTTCTTCTAGGTTAAACCGTTCGTTTGCAGTAACCGTTTTCATTTTGATTTTTCACTCTGTTTTCTCCTATAGGGATACATGTATTTGGAACTCTAAATCAAACACGGTTTGTGCTAGCTCTTTGAAACTTGACACAATACAGCAGTTTCCAGTTCTATTTCTATTGTTTGTTTGCTGTTGATGTAGCCCTAAGCAGAGAATGGCGAGAATCACTTTCAGGGAAAGGACCTGCCAAGCTTCCAAAAAAATACGAGTTGCCTGAAATCTCAGCAAACACTTTTTCACCCAATCTTGATGATACTTTTAGGTAATGATCAGTACACCAATCCCACTTGGCTCACCAAATTTCGTTCTTCTAGGATAAACCGTTCGTTTGCAGTAACCGTTTTCATTTTGAGGTTTCACTCTGTTTTCTCCTATAGGGATACATGTATTTGGAACTCTAAATCAAACACGGTTTGTGCTAGCTCTTTGAAACTTGACACAATAAAGCACTTTCAAGTTCTATGTGTATGGTTTGTTTGCTGTTGATGTAGCCCGAAGCAGAGACTGGCGCAAATCACTTCCATGGAAAGGGCCTGCTAAGCTTCCAAAAAACTACGAGTTGCCTGGAATCTCAGCAAACACTTTTTCACCCAATCTTGATGATACTTTCAGGTTATGATCAGTACACCAATCCCACTTGGGTTGCCAAATTTCGTTTTTGTAGGTTAAACCGTTCGTTAGCATTAACCATTTTCATTTTGAGGTTTCACTCTGTTTTCTCCTATTGGGATACATGTATTTTGAACTATAAATCAAACACGGTTTGTGCTAGCTCTTTGAATCTTGACACAATAAGCAGTTTCAATTTCTATCTCTATGGTTTGTTTGCTGTTGATGTAGCCCTAAGCAGAGACTGGCGAGAATCACTTTCATGGAAAGGGCCTGCCAAGCTTCGAAAAAACTACGAGTTGCCTGAAATCTCAGCAAACACTTTTTCACCCAATCTTTTTGATACTTTCAGGTAATGATCAGTACACCAATCCCACTTGGCTCGCCAAATTTCGTTCTTCTAGGTTCAACCGTTTGTTTGCAGTAACCGTTTTCATTTTGAGGTTTCACTCTCTTTTCTCCTATAGGGATACATGTATTTGGAACTCTAAATCAAAGACGGTTTGTGCTAGCTCTTTGAAACTTGACACAATAAAGCAGTTTCAAGTTCTATCTCTATGGTTTGTTTGCTGTTGATGTAGCCCTAAGCAGAGACTGGCGAGAATCACTTTCATGGAAAGGGCCTGCCAAGCTTCCAAAAAACTACGAGTTGCCTGAAATCTCAGCAAACACTTTTTCACCCAATCTTGATGATTTTTCAGGTAATGATCAGTACACTAATCCCAATTGGCTCGCCAAATTTCGTCCTTCTAGGTTCAACCATTGGTTTTCAGTAAACGTTTTC
>NW_027525588.1:0-18021 GCF_052094955.1 Ictidomys tridecemlineatus | reverse complement strand
CATGTATTTGGAACTCTAAATCAAACACGGTTTGTGCTAGCTCTTTGAAACTTGACACAATAAAGCAGTTTCAAGTTCTATCTCTATGGTTTGTTTGCTGTTGATGTAGCCCTAAGCAGAGACTGGCGAGAATCACTTTCATGGAAAGGGCCTGCCAAGATTCCAAAACACTACGAGTTGCCTGAAATCTCAGCAAACACTTTTTCACCCAATCTTGATGAAACTTTCAGGTAATGATCAGTACACCAATCCCACTTGGCTCGCCAAATTTCGTTCTTCTAGGTTAAACCGTTCGTTGGCAGTAACCGGTTCCATTTTGAGGTTTCACTCTGTTTTCTCCTATAGGGATACATGTATTTGGAACTCTAAATCAAACACGGTTTGTGCTAGCTCTTTGAAGCTTGACACAATAAAGCAGGTTCAAGTTCTATCTCTATGGTTTGTTTGCTGTTGATGTAGCCCTAAGCAGAGACTGGCGAGAATCACTTTCATGGAAAGGGCCTGCCAAGCTTCCAAAGAACTACGAGTTGCCTGAAATCTCAGCAAACACTTTTTCACCCAATCTAGATGAAACTTTCAGGTAATGATCAGTACACCAATCCCACTTGGCTCGCCAAATTTCGTTCTTCTAGGTTAAACCATTCGTTGGCAGTAACCAGTTTCATTTTGAGGTTTCACTCTGTTTTCTCCTATAGGGATACATGTATTTGGAACTCTAAATCAAACACGGTTTGTGCTAGCTCTTTGAAACTTGACACAATAAAGCAGTTTCAAGTTCTATCTCTATGGTTTGTTTGCTGTTGATGTAGCCCTAAGCAGAGACTGGCGAGAATCACTTTCATGGAAATGGCCTGCCAAGCTTCCAAAAAACTAACAGTTGCCTGAAATCTCAGCACACACTTTTTCACCCAATCTTGATGAAACTTTCAGGTAATGATCAGTACACCAATCCCACTTGGCTCGCCAAATTTCGTTCTTCTAGGTTAAACCGTTCGTTGGCAGTAACCAGTTTCATTTTGAGGTTTCACTCTGTTTTCTCCTATAGGGATACATGTATTTGGAACTCTAAATCAAACACGGTTTGTGCTAGCTCTTTGAAACTTGACACAATAAAGCAGTTTCAAGTTCTATCTCTATGGTTTGTTTGCTGTTGATGTAGCCCTAAGCAGAGACTGGCGAGAATCACTTTCATGGAAAGGGCCTGCCAAGCTTCCAAAAAACTACGAGTTGCCTGAAATCTCAGCAAACACTTTTACAACCAATCTTGATGAAACTTTCAGGTAATGATCAGTACACCAATCCCACTTGGCTCGCCAAATTTCATTCTTCTAGGTTAAACCGTTCGTTGGCAGTAACCGGTTTCATTTTGAGGTTTCACTCTGTTTTCTCCTATAGGGATACATGTATTTGGAACTCTAAATCAAACACGGTTTGTGCTAGCTTTTTGAAACTTGACACAATAAAGCAGTTTCAAGTTCTATCTCTATGGTTTGTTTGCTGTTGATTTAGCCCTAAGCAGAGACTGGCGAGAATCATTTTCATGTAAAGGGCCTGCCAAGCTTCCAAAAAACTACGAGTTGCCTGAAATCTCAGCAAACACTTTTTCACCCAATCTTGATGATACTTTCAGGTAATGATCAGTACACCAATCCCACTTGGCTCGCCAAATTTCGTTCTTCTAGGTTAAACCGTTCGTTGGCAGTAACCGGTTACATTTTGAGGTTTCACTCTGTTTTCTCCTATAGGGATACATGTATTTGGAACTCTAAATCAATCACGGTTTGTGCTAGCTCTTTGAAACTTGACACAAGAAAGCAGTTTCAAGTTCTATCTCTATGGTTTGTTTGCTGTTGATGTAGCCCTAAGCAGAGACTGGCGAGAATCACTTTCATGGAAAGGGCCTGCCAAGCTTCCAAAAAACTACGAGTTGCCTGAAATCTCAGCAAACACTTTTTCACCCAATCTTGATGATACTTTCAGGTAATGATCAGTACACCAATCCCACTTGGCTCGCCAAATTTCGTTCTTCTAGTTAAACCGTTCGTTGTCAGTTACCGGTTTCACTTTGAGGTTTCACTCTGTTTTCTCCTATAGGGATACATGTATTTGGAACTCTAAATCAAACACGGTTTTTGCTAGCTCTTTGAAACTTGACACAATAAAGCAGTTTCAAGTTCTATCTATATGGTTTGTTTGTTGTTGATGTAGCCCTAAGCAGAGACTGGCGAGAATCACGTTCATAAAAAGGGCCTGCCAAGCTTCCAAAAAACTACGAGTTGCCTGAAATCTCAGCAAACACTTTTTCACCCAATCTTGATAAAACTTTCAGGTAATGATCACTACACCAATCCCACTTGGCTCGCCAAATTTCATTCTTCTAGGTTAAACCATTCGTTGGCAGTAACCGGTTTCATTTTGAGGTTTCACTCTGTTTTTTTCTATAGGGATACATGAATTTGGAACTCTAAATCAAACACGGTTTGTGCTAGCTCTTTGAAACTTGACACAATAAAGCAGTTTCAAGTTGTATCTCTATGGTTTGTTTGCTGTTGATGTAGCACTAAGCAGAGACTGGCGAGAATCATTTTCATGTAAAGGGCCTGCCAAGCTTCCAAAAAACTACGAGTTGCCTGAAATCTCAGCAAACACTTTTTCACCCAATCTTGATGATACTTTCAGGTAATGATCAGTACACCAATCCCACTTGGCTCGCCAAATTTCGTTCTTCTAGGTTAAACCGTTCGTTGGCAGTAACCGGTTTCATTTTGAGGTTTCACTCTGTTTTCTCCTATAGGGATACATGTATTTGGAACTCTAAATCAATCACGGTTTGTGCTAGCTCTTTGAAACTTGACACAAGAAAGCAGTTTCAAGTTCTATCTCTATGGTTTGTTTGCTGTTGATGTAGCCCTAAGCAGAGACTGGCTAGAATCACTTTCATGGAAAGGGCCTGCCAAGCTTCCAAAAAACTACGAGTTGCCTGAAATCTCAGCAAACACTTTTTCACCCAATATTGATGATACTTTCAGGTAATGATCAGTACACCAATCCCACTTGGCTCGCCAAATTTCGTTCTTCTAGTTAAACCGTTCGTTGTCAGTTACCGGTTTCACTTTGAGGTTTCACTCTGTTTTCTCCTATAGGGATACATGTATTTGGAACTCTAAATCAAACACGGTTTTTGCTAGCTCTTTGAAACTTGACACAATAAAGCAGTTTCAAGTTCTATCTATATGGTTTGTTTGTTGTTGATGTAGCCCTAAGCAGAGACTGGCGAGAATCACGTTCATAAAAAGGGCCTGCCAAGCTTCCAAAAAACTACGAGTTGCCTGAAATCTCAGCAAACACTTTTTCACCCAATCTTGATAAAACTTTCAGGTAATGATCACTACACCAATCCCACTTGGCTCGCCAAATTTCATTCTTCTAGGTTAAACCATTCGTTGGCAGTAACCGGTTTCATTTTGAGGTTTCACTCTGTTTTTTTCTATAGGGATACATGAATTTGGAACTCTAAATCAAACACGGTTTGTGCTAGCTCTTTGAAACTTGACACAATAAAGCAGTTTCAAGTTGTATCTCTATGGTTTGTTTGCTGTTGATGTAGCACTAAGCAGAGACTGGCGAGAATCACTTTCATGGAAAGAGCCTGCCAAGCTTCCAAAAAACTACGAGTTGCCTGAAATCTCAGCACACACTTTTTCACCCAATCTTGATGAAATTTCAGGTAATGATCAGTACACCAATCCCACTTGGCTCGCCAAATTTCGTTCTTCTAGGTTAAACCGTTCGTTGGCAGTAACCGGTTTCATTTTGAGGTTTCACTCTGTTTTCTCCTATAGGGATACACGTATTTGGAACTCTAAATCAAACACGGTTTGTGCTAGCTCTTTGAAACTTGACACAATAAAGTAGTTTCAAGTTCTATCTCTATGGTTTATTTGCTGTTGATGTAGCCCTAAGCAGAGACTGGCGAGAATAACTTACATGGAAAGGGCCTGCCAAGCTTCCAAAAACTACGAGTTGCCTGAAATCTCAGCAAACACTTTTTCACCCAATCTTGATGAAACTTTCAGGTAATTATCAGTACACCAATCCCACTTGGCTCGCCAAATTTTGTTCTTCTAGGTTAAACCGTTCGTTGGCAGTAACCGGTTTCATTTTGAGATTCCACTCTGTTTTCTCCAAAGAGATACATGTATTTGGAACACTTAATCAAACACGGTTTGTGCTAGCTCTTTGAAACTTGACACAATAAAGCAGTTTCAAGTTCTATCTCTCTGGTTTGTTTGCTGTTGATATAGCCCTAAGCAGAGACTGGAGAGTATCACTTCCATGGAAAGGGCCTGCCAAGCTTCCAAAAAACTACGAGTTGCCTGATATCTCAGCACACTTTTTCACCCAATCTTGATGAAACTTTCAGGTAATGATCAGTACACCAATCCCACTTGGCTCGCCAAATTTCGTTCTTCTAGGTTAAACCGTTCGTTGGCAGTAACCGGTTTCATTGTGAGGTTTCACTCTGTTTTCTCCAAAGGGATACATGTATTTGGAACTCTAAATTAAACACGGTTTGTGCTAGCTCTTTGAAACTTGACACAATAAAGCAGTTTCAAGTTCTATCTCTATGGTTTGTTTGCTGTTGATGTAGCCCTAAGCAGAGACTGGCGAGAATCACTTTCATGGAAAGGGCCTGCCAAGCTTCCAAAAAACTAGGAGTTGCCTGAAATCTCAGCAAACACTTTTTCACCCTATCTTGATGAAACTTTGAGGTAATGATCAGTACACCAATCCCACTTGGCTCGCCAAATTTCGTTCTTCTAGGTTAAATCGTTCGTTTTCAGTAACCGGTTTCATTTTGAGGTTTCACTCTGTTTTCTCCTATAGGGATACATGTATTTGGAACTCTAAATCAAAGACGGTTTGTGCTAGCTCTTTGAAACTTGACACAATAAAGCAGTCTCAAGTTCTATCACTATGGTTTGTTTGCTGTTGATGTAGCCCTAAGAAGAGACTGGCGAGAATCACGTTCATGGAAAGGGCCTGCCAAGCTTCCAAAAAACTACGAGTTGCCTGAAATCTCAGCAAACACTTTTTCACCCAATCTTGATGATACTTTCAGGTAATGATCAGTACACCAATCCCACTTGGCTTGCCAAATTTCATTCTTCTAGGTTAAACCGTTTGTTGGCAGTAACCGGTTTCATTTTGAGGTTTCACTCTGTTTTCTCCTATAGGGATACACGTATTTGGAACTCTAAATCAAACACGGTTTTTGCTAGCTCTTTGAAACTTGACACAATAAAGCAGTTTCAAGTTATATCTCTATGGTTTGTTTGCTGTTGATGTAGCCCTAAGCAGAGACTGGCGAGAATCACTTTCATGGAAAGGGCCTGCCAAGCTTCCAAAAAACTACGAGTTGCCTGAAATCTCAGCAAACACTTTTTCACCCAATCTTGATGAAACTTTCAGGTAATGATCAGTATACCAATCACACTTGGCTCGCCAAATTTCGTTATTCTAGGTTAAACCGTTCGTTGGCAGTAACCGGTTTCATTTTGAGGTTTCACTGTTTTTTTCCTATAGGGATACATGTATTTGGAACTCTAAATCAAACACGGTTTGTGCTAGCTCTTTGAAACTTGACACAATAAAGCAGTTTCAAGTTCTATCTATATGGTTTGTTTGTTGTTGATGTAGCCCTAAGCAGAGACTGGCGAGAATCACGTTCATAAAAAGGGCCTGCCAAGCTTCCAAAAAACTACGAGTTGCCTGAAATCTCAGCAAACACTTTTTCACCCAATCTTGATAAAACGTTCAGGTAATGATCACTACACCAATCCCACTTGGCTCGCCAAATTTCATTCTTCTAGGTGAAACCATTCGTTGGCAGTAACCGGTTTCATTTTGAGGTTTCACTCTGTTTTTTTCTATAGGGATACATGAATTTGGAACTCTAAATCAAACACGGTTTGTGCTAGCTCTTTGAAACTTGACACAATAAAGCAGTTTCAAGTTGTATCTCTATGGTTTGTTTGCTGTTGATGTAGCACTAAGCAGAGACTGGCGAGAATCACTTTCATGGAAAGAGCCTGCCAAGCTTCCAAAAAACTACGAGTTGCCTGAAATCTCAGCACACACTTTTTCACCCAATCTTGATGAAATTTCAGGTAATGATCAGTACACCAATCCCACTTGGCTCGCCAAATTTCGTTCTTCTAGGTTAAACCGTTCGTTGGCAGTAACCGGTTTCATTTTGAGGTTTCACTCTGTTTTCTCCTATAGGGATACACGTATTTGGAACTCTAAATCAAACACGGTTTGTGCTAGCTCTTTGAAACTTGACACAATAAAGTAGTTTCAAGTTCTATCTCTATGGTTTATTTGCTGTTGATGTAGCCCTAAGCAGAGACTGGCGAGAATAACTTACATGGAAAGGGCCTGCCAAGCTTCCAAAAAACTACGAGTTGCCTGAAATCTCAGCAAACACTTTTTCACCCAATCTTGATGAAACTTTCAGGTAATTATCAGTACACCAATCCCACTTGGCTCGCCAAATTTTGTTCTTCTAGGTTAAACCGTTCGTTGGCAGTAACCGGTTTCATTTTGAGATTCCACTCTGTTTTCTCCAAAGAGATACATGTATTTGGAACACTTAATCAAACACGGTTTGTGCTAGCTCTTTGAAACTTGACACAATAAAGCAGTTTCAAGTTCTATCTCTCTGGTTTGTTTGCTGTTGATATAGCCCTAAGCAGAGACTGGAGAGTATCACTTCCATGGAAAGGGCCTGCCAAGCTTCCAAAAAACTACGAGTTGCCTGATATCTCAGCACACTTTTTCACCCAATCTTGATGAAACTTTCAGGTAATGATCAGTACACCAATCCCACTTGGCTCGCCAAATTTCGTTCTTCTAGGTTAAACCGTTCGTTGGCAGTAACCGGTTTCATTGTGAGGTTTCACTCTGTTTTCTCCAAAGGGATACATGTATTTGGAACTCTAAATTAAACACGGTTTGTGCTAGCTCTTTGAAACTTGACACAATAAAGCAGTTTCAAGTTCTATCTCTATGGTTTGTTTGCTGTTGATGTAGCCCTAAGCAGAGACTGGCGAGAATCACTTTCATGGAAAGGGCCTGCCAAGCTTCCAAAAAACTAGGAGTTGCCTGAAATCTCAGCAAACACTTTTTCACCCTATCTTGATGAAACTTTGAGGTAATGATCAGTACACCAATCCCACTTGGCTCGCCAAATTTCGTTCTTCTAGGTTAAATCGTTCGTTTTCAGTAACCGGTTTCATTTTGAGGTTTCACTCTGTTTTCTCCTATAGGGATACATGTATTTGGAACTCTAAATCAAAGACGGTTTGTGCTAGCTCTTTGAAACTTGACACAATAAAGCAGTCTCAAGTTCTATCACTATGGTTTGTTTGCTGTTGATGTAGCCCTAAGAAGAGACTGGCGAGAATCACGTTCATGGAAAGGGCCTGCCAAGCTTCCAAAAAACTACGAGTTGCCTGAAATCTCAGCAAACACTTTTTCACCCAATCTTGATGATACTTTCAGGTAATGATCAGTACACCAATCCCACTTGGCTTGCCAAATTTCATTCTTCTAGGTTTAACCGTTTGTTGGCAGTAACCGGTTTCATTTTGAGGTTTCACTCTGTTTTCTCCTATAGGGATACACGTATTTGGAACTCTAAATCAAACACGGTTTTTGCTAGCTCTTTGAAACTTGACACAATAAAGCAGTTTCAAGTTATATCTCTATGGTTTGTTTGCTGTTGATGTAGCCCTAAGCAGAGACTGGCGAGAATCACTTTCATGGAAAGGGCCTGCCAAGCTTCCAAAAAACTACGAGTTGCCTGAAATCTCAGCAAACACTTTTTCACCCAATCTTGATGAAACTTTCAGGTAATGATCAGTATACCAATCACACTTGGCTCGCCAAATTTCGTTCTTCTAGGTTAAACCGTTCGTTGGCAGTAACCGGTTTCATTTTGAGGTTTCACTGTTTTTTTTCCTATAGGGATACATGTATGTGGAACTCTAAATCAAACACGGTTTGTGCTAGCTCTTTGAAACTTGACACAATAAAGCAGTTTCAAGTTCTATCTATATGGTTTGTTTGTTGTTGATGTAGCCCTAAGCAGAGACTGGCAAGAATCACGTTCATAAAAAGGGCCTGCCAAGCTTCCAAAAAACTACGAGTTGCCTGAAATCTCAGCAAACACTTTTTACCCAATCTTGATAAAACTTTCAGGTAATGATCACTACACCAATCCCACTTGGCTCGCCAAATTTCATTCTTCTAGGTTAAACCATTCGTTGGCAGTAACCGGTTTCATTTTGAGGTTTCACTCTGTTTTTTTCTATAGGGATACATGAATTTGGAACTCTAAATCAAACACGGTTTGTGCTAGCTCTTTGAAACTTGACACAATAAAGCAGTTTCAAGTTGTATCTCTATGGTTTGTTTGCTGTTGATGTAGCACTAAGCAGAGACTGGCGAGAATCACTTTCATGGAAAGAGCCTGCCAAGCTTCCAAAAAACTACGAGTTGCCTGAAATCTCAGCACACACTTTTTCACCCAATCTTGATGAAATTTCAGGTAATGATCAGTACACCAATCCCACTTGGCTCGCCAAATTTCGTTCTTCTAGGTTAAACCGTTCGTTGGCAGTAACCGGTTTCATTTTGAGGTTTCACTCTGTTTTCTCCTATAGGGATACACGTATTTGGAACTCTAAATCAAACACGGTTTGTGCTAGCTCTTTGAAACTTGACACAATAAAGTAGTTTCAAGTTCTATCTCTATGGTTTATTTGCTGTTGATGTAGCCCTAAGCAGAGACTGGCGAGAATAACTTACATGGAAAGGGCCTGCCAAGCTTCCAAAAAACTACGAGTTGCCTGAAATCTCAGCAAACACTTTTTCACCCAATCTTGATGAAACTTTCAGGTAATTATCAGTACACCAATCCCACTTGGCTCGCCAAATTTTGTTCTTCTAGGTTAAACCGTTCGTTGGCAGTAACCGGTTTCATTTTGAGATTCCACTCTGTTTTCTCCAAAGAGATACATGTATTTGGAACACTTAATCAAACACGGTTTGTGCTAGCTCTTTGAAACTTGACACAATAAAGCAGTTTCAAGTTCTATCTCTCTGGTTTGTTTGCTGTTGATATAGCCCTAAGCAGAGACTGGAGAGTATCACTTCCATGGAAAGGGCCTGCCAAGCTTCCAAAAAACTACGAGTTGCCTGATATCTCAGCACACTTTTTCACCCAATCTTGATGAAACTTTCAGGTAATGATCAGTACACCAATCCCACTTGGCTCGCCAAATTTCGTTCTTCTAGGTTAAACCGTTCGTTGGCAGTAACCGGTTTCATTGTGAGGTTTCACTCTGTTTTCTCCAAAGGGATACATGTATTTGGAACTCTAAATTAAACACGGTTTGTGCTAGCTCTTTGAAACTTGACACAATAAAGCAGTTTCAAGTTCTATCTCTATGGTTTGTTTGCTGTTGATGTAGCCCTAAGCAGAGACTGGCGAGAATCACTTTCATGGAAAGGGCCTGCCAAGCTTCCAAAAAACTAGGAGTTGCCTGAAATCTCAGCAAACACTTTTACACCCTATCTTGATGAAACTTTGAGGTAATGATCAGTACACCAATCCCACTTGGCTCGCCAAATTTCGTTCTTCTAGGTTAAATCGTTCGTTTTCAGTAACCGGTTTCATTTTGAGGTTTCACTCTGTTTTCTCCTATAGGGATACATGTATTTGGAACTCTAAATCAAAGACGGTTTGTGCTAGCTCTTTGAAACTTGACACAATAAAGCAGTCTCAAGTTCTATCACTATGGTTTGTTTGCTGTTGATGTAGCCCTAAGAAGAGACTGGCGAGAATCACGTTCATGGAAAGGGCCTGCCAAGTTTCCAAAAAACTACGAGTTGCCTGAAATCTCAGCAAACACTTTTTCACCCAATCTTGATGATACTTTCAGGTAATGATCAGTACACCAATCCCACTTGGCTTGCCAAATTTCATTCTTCTAGGTTAAACCGTTTGTTGGCAGTAACCGGTTTCATTTTGAGGTTTCACTCTGTTTTCTCCTATAGGGATACACGTATTTGGAACTCTAAATCAAACACGGTTTTTGCTAGCTCTTTGAAACTTGACACAATAAAGCAGTTTCAAGTTATATCTCTATGGTTTGTTTGCTGTTGATGTAGCCCTAAGCAGAGACTGGCGAGAATCACTTTCATGGAAAGGGCCTGCCAAGCTTCCAAAAAACTACGAGTTGCCTGAAATCTCAGCAAACACTTTTTCACCCAATCTTGATGAAACTTTCAGGTAATGATCAGTATACCAATCACACTTGGCTCGCCAAATTTCGTTATTCTAGGTTAAACCGTTCGTTGGCAGTAACCGGTTTCATTTTGAGGTTTCACTGTTTTTTTTCCTATAGGGATACATGTATGTGGAACTCTAAATCAAACACGGTTTGTGCTAGCTCTTTGAAACTTGACACAATAAAGCAGTTTCAAGTTCTATCTCTATGGTTTGTTTGCTGTTGATGTAGCCATAAGCAGAGACTGGCGAGAATCACTTTCATGGAAAGGGCCTGCCAAGCTTCCAAAAAACTACGATTTGCCTGAAATCTCAGCAAACACTTTTTCACCCAATCTTGAAGAAACTTTCAGGTAATGATCAGTACACCAATCCCATGGCTCGCCAAATTTCGTTCTTCTAGGTTAAACCGTTCGTTGGCAGTAAACGGTTTCATTTTGTGGTTTCACTCTGTTTTCTCCAAAGGGATACATGTATTTGGAACTCTAAATCAAACACGGTTTGTGCTAGCTCTTTGAACTAGACACAATAAAGCAGTTTCAAGTTCTATCTCTATGGTTTGTTTGCTGTTGATTTAGCCCTAAGCAGAGACTGGCGAGAATCATTTTCATGTAAAGGGCCTGCCAAGCTTCCAAAAAACTACGAGTTGCCTGAAATCTCAGCAAACACTTTTTCACCCAATCTTGATGATACTTTCAGGTAATGATCACTACACCAATCCCACTTGGCTCGCCAAATTTCATTCTTCTAGGTTAAACCATTCGTTGGCAGTAACCGGTTTCATTTTGAGGTTTCACTCTGTTTTCTCCTATAGGGATAGATGTATTTGGAACTCTAAATCAAACACGGTTTGTGCTAGCTCTTTGAAACTTGACACAATAAAGCAGTTTCAAGTTCTATCTCTATAGTTTGTTTGCTGTTGATGTAGCCCTAAGCAGAGACTGGTGAGAATCACTTTCATGGAAAGGGCCTGCCAAGCTTCCAAAAAACTACGAGTTGCCTGAAATCTCAGCACACACTTTTTCACCCAATCTTGATGAAACTTTCAGGTAATGATCAGTACACCAATCCCACTTGGCTCGCCAAATTTCGTTCTTCTAGGTTAAACCGTTCGTTGGCAGTAACCGGTTTCATTTTGAGGTTTCACTCTGTTTTCTCCTATAGGGATACATGTATTTGGAACTCTAAATCAAACACGGTTTGTGCTAGCTCTTTGAAACTTGACACAATAAAGCAGTTTCAAGTTCTATCTCTATGGTTTGTTTGCTGTTGATGTAGCCCTAAGCAGAGACTGGCGAGAATCACTTTCATGGAAAGGGCCTGCCAAGATTCCAAAACACTACGAGTTGCCTGAAATCTCAGCAAACACTTTTTCACCCAATCTTGATGAAACTTTCAGGTAATGATCAGTACACCAATCCCACTTGGCTCGCCAAATTTCGTTCTTCTAGGTTAAACCGTTCGTTGGCAGTAACCGGTTCCATTTTGAGGTTTCACTCTGTTTTCTCCTATAGGGATACATGTATTTGGAACTCTAAATCAAACACGGTTTGTGCTAGCTCTTTGAAGCTTGACACAATAAAGCAGGTTCAAGTTCTATCTCTATGGTTTGTTTGCTGTTGATGTAGCCCCTAAGCAGAGACTGGCGAGAATCACTTTCATGGAAAGGGCCTGCCAAGCTTCCAAAGAACTACGAGTTGCCTGAAATCTCAGCACACACTTTTTCACCCAATCTTGATGAAACTTTCAGGTAATGATCAGTACACCAATCCCACTTGGCTCGCCAAATTTCGTTCTTCTAGGTTAAACCGTTCGTTGGCAGTAACCAGTTTCATTTTGAGGTTTCACTCTGTTTTCTCCTATAGGGATACATGTATTTGGAACTCTAAATCAAACACGGTTTGTGCTAGCTCTTTGAAACTTGACACAATAAAGCAGTTTCAAGTTCTATCTCTATGGTTTGTTTGTTGTTGATGTAGCCCTAAGCAGAGACTGGCGAGAATCACTTTCATGGAAATGGCCTGCCAAGCTTCCAAAAAACTAACAGTTGCCTGAAATCTCAGCACACACTTTTTCACCCAATCTTGATGAAACTTTCAGGTAATGATCAGTACACCAATCCCACTTGGCTCGCCAAATTTCGTTCTTCTAGGTTAAACCGTTCGTTGCCAGTAACCGGTTTCATTTTGAGGTTTCACTCTGTTTTCTCCTATAGGGATACATGTATTTGGAACTCTAAATCAAACACGGTTTGTGCTAGCTCTTTGAAACTTGACACAATAAAGCAGTTTCAAGTTCTATCTCTATGGTTTGTTTGCTGTTGATGTAGCCCTAAGCAGAGACTGGCGAGAATCACTTTCATGGAAAGGGCCTGCCAAGCTTCCAAAAAACTACGAGTTGCCTGAAATCTCAACAAACACTTTTACAACCAATCTTGATGAAACTTTCAGGTAATGATCAGTACACCAATCCCACTTGGCTCGCCAAATTTCATTCTTCTAGGTTAAACCGTTCGTTGGCAGTAACCGGTTTCATTTTGAGGTTTCACTCTGTTTTCTCCTATAGGGATACATGTATTTGGAACTCTAAATCAAACACGGTTTGTGCTAGCTTTTTGAAACTTGACACAATAAAGCAGTTTCAAGTTCTATCTCTATGGTTTGTTTGCTATTGATTTAGCCCTAAGCAGAGACTGGCGAGAATCATTTTCATGGAAAGGGCCTGCCAAGCTTCCAAAAAACTACGAGTTGCCTGAAATCTCAGCAAACACTTTTTCACCGAATCTTGATGATACTTTCAGGTAATGATCAGTACACCAATCCCACTTGGCTCGCCAAATTTCGTTCTTCTAGGTTAAACCGTTCGTTGGCAGTAACCGGTTTCATTTTGAGGTTTCACTCTGTTTTCTCCTATAGGGATACATGTATTTGGAACTCTAAATCAATCACGGTTTGTGCTAGCTCTTTGAAACTTGACACAAGAAAGCAGTTTCAAGTTCTATCTCTATGGTTTGTTTGCTGTTGATGTAGCCCTAAGCAGAGACTGGCAAGAATCACTTTCATGGAAAGGGCCTGCCAAGCTTCCAAAAAACTACGAGTTGCCTGAAATCTCAGCAAACACTTTTTCACCCAATCTTGATGATACTTTCAGGTAATGATCAGTACACCAATCCCACTTGGCTCGCCAAATTTCGTTCTTCTAGTTAAACCGTTCGTTGTCAGTTACCGGTTTCACTTTGAGGTTTCACTCTGTTTTCTCCTATAGGGATACATGTATTTGGAACTCTAAATCAAACACGGTTTTTGCTAGCTCTTTGAAACTTGACACAATAAAGCAGTTTCAAGTTCTATCTATATGGTTTGTTTGTTGTTGATGTAGCCCTAAGCAGAGACTGGTGAGAATCACGTTCATAAAAAGGGCCTGCCAAGCTTCCAAAAACTACGAGTTGCCTGAAATCTCAGCAAACACTTTTTCACCCAATCTTGATAAAACTTTCAGGTAATGATCACTACACCAATCCCACTTGGCTCGCCAAATTTCATTCTTCTAGGTTAAACCATTCGTTGGCAGTAACCGGTTTCATTTTGAGGTTTCACTCTGTTTTTTTCTATAGGGATACATGAATTTGGAACTCTAAATCAAACACGGTTTGTGCTAGCTCTTTGAAACTTGACACAATAAAGCAGTTTCAAGTTGTATCTCTATGGTTTGTTTGCTGTTGATGTAGCACTAAGCAGAGACTGGCGAGAATCACTTTCATGGAAAGAGCCTGCCAAGCTTCCAAAAAAGTACGAGTTGCCTGAAATCTCAGCACACACTTTTTCACCCAATCTTGATGAAATTTCAGGTAATGATCAGTACACCAATCCCACTTGGCTCGCGAAATTTCGTTCTTCTAGGTTAATCCGTTCTTTGGCAGTAACCGGTTTCATTGTGAGGTTTCACTCTGTTTTCTCCAAAGGGATAAATGTATTTGGAACTCTAAATTAAACACGGTTTGTGCTAGCTCTTTGAAACTTGACACAATAAAGCAGTTTCAAGTTCTATCTCTATGGTTTGTTTGCTGTTGATGTAGCCCTAAGCAGAGACTGGCGAGAATCACTTTCATGGAAAGGGCCTGCCAAGCTTCCAAAAAACTAGGAGTTGCCTGAAATCTCCGCAAACACTTTTTCACCCTATCTTGATGAAACTTTGAAGTAATGATCAGTACACCAATCCCACTTGGCTCCCCAAATTTCGTTCTTCTAGGTTAAATCGTTCGTTTTCAGTAACCGGTTACATTTTGAGGTTTCACTCTGTTTTCTCCTATAGGGATACATGTATTTGGAACTCTAAATCAAAGACGGTTTGTGCTAGCTCTTTGAAACTTGACACAATAAAGCAGTCTCAAGTTCTATCACTATGGTTTGTTTGCTGTTGTTGTAGCCCTAAGAAGAGACTGGCGAAAATCACGTTCATGGAAAGGGCCTGCCAAGCTTCCAAAAAACTACGAGTTGCCTGAAATCTCAGCAAACACTTTTTCACCCAATCTTGATGATACTTTCAGGTAATGATCAGTACACCAATCCCACTTGGCTTGCCAAATTTCATTCTTCTAGGTTAAACCGTTTGTTGGCAGTAACCGGTTTCATTTTGAGGTTTCTTTTCTCCTATAGGGATACACGTATTTGGAACTCTAAATCAAACACGGTTTTTGCTAGCTCTTTGAAACTTGACACAATAAAGCAGTTTCAAGTTATATCTCTATGGTTTGTTTGCTGTTGATGTAGCCCTAAGCAGAGACTGGCGAGAATCACTTTCATGGAAAGGGCCTGCCAAGCTTCCAAAAAACTACGAGTTGCCTGAAATCTCAGCAAACACTTTTTCACCCAATCTTGATGAAACTTTCAGGTAATGATCAGTATACCAATCACACTTGGCTCGCCAAATTTCGTTATTCTAGGTTAAACCGTTCGTTGGCAGTAACCGGTTTCATTTTGAGGTTTCACTGTTTTTTTTCCTATAGGGATACATGTATGTGGAACTCTAAATCAAACACGGTTTGTGCTAGCTCTTTGAAACTTGACACAATAAAGCAGTTTCAAGTTCTATCTCTATGGTTTGTTTGCTGTTGATGTAGCCATAAGCAGAGACTGGCGAGAATCACTTTCATGGAAAGGGCCTGCCAAGCTTCCAAAAAACTACGATTTGCCTGAAATCTCAGCAAACACTTTTTCACCCAATCTTGAAGAAACTTTCAGGTAATGATCAGTACACCAATCCCATGGCTCGCCAAAT
This sequence comes from Ictidomys tridecemlineatus, assembly GCF_052094955.1. Taxonomy (NCBI): domain Eukaryota; kingdom Metazoa; phylum Chordata; class Mammalia; order Rodentia; family Sciuridae; genus Ictidomys; species Ictidomys tridecemlineatus. Next base: position 2,387 of record NW_027525588.1, on the reverse strand, counting down.
TTCGTTCTTCTAGGTTAAACCGTTCGTTGGCAGTAACCGGTTTCACTTTGAGGTTTCACTCTGTTTTCTCCTATAGGGATACATGTATTTGGAACTCTAAATCAATCACGGTTTGTGCTAGCTCTTTGAAACTTGACACAAGAAAGCAGTTTCAAGTTCTATCTCTATGGTTTGTTTGCTGTTGATGTAGCCCTAAGCAGAGACTGGCGAGAATCACTTTCATGGAAAGGGCCTGCCAAGCTTCCAAAAAACTACGAGTTGCCTGAAATCTCAGCAAACACTTTTTCACCCAATCTTGATAAAACTTTCAGGTAATGATCACTACACCAATCCCACTTGGCTCGCCAAATTTCATTCTTCTAGGTTAAACCGTTCGTTGGCAGTAACCGGTTTCATTTTGAGGTTTCACTCTGTTTTCTCCTATAGGGATACATGTATTTGGAACTCTAAATCAAACACGGTTTGTGCTAGCTCTTTGAAACTTGACACAATAAAGCAGTTTCAAGTTCTATCTCTATGGTTTGTTTGCTGTTGATGTAGCCCTAAGCAGAGACTGGCGAGAATCACTTTCATGGAAAGGGCCTGCCAAGATTCCAAAACACTACGAGTTGCCTGAAATCTCAGCAAACACTTTTTCACCCAATCTTGATGAAACTTTCAGGTAATGATCAGTACACCAATCCCACTTGGCTCGCCAAATTTCGTTCTTCTAGGTTAAACCGTTCGTTGGCAGTAACCGGTTCCATTTTGAGGTTTCACTCTGTTTTCTCCTATAGGGATACATGTATTTGGAACTCTAAATCAAACACGGTTTGTGCTAGCTCTTTGAAGCTTGACACAATAAAGCAGGTTCAAGTTCTATCTCTATGGTTTGTTTGCTGTTGATGTAGCCCTAAGCAGAGACTGGCGAGAATCACTTTCATGGAAAGGGCCTGCCAAGCTTCCAAAGAACTACGAGTTGCCTGAAATCTCAGCAAACACTTTTTCACCCAATCTAGATGAAACTTTCAGGTAATGATCAGTACACCAATCCCACTTGGCTCGCCAAATTTCGTTCTTCTAGGTTAAACCGTTCGTTGGCAGTAACCAGTTTCATTTTGAGGTTTCACTCTGTTTTCTCCTATAGGGATACATGTATTTGGAACTCTAAATCAAACACGGTTTGTGCTAGCTCTTTGAAACTTGACACAATAAAGCAGTTTCAAGTTCTATCTCTATGGTTTGTTTGTTGTTGATGTAGCCCTAAGCAGAGACTGGCGAGAATCACTTTCATGGAAATGGCCTGCCAAGCTTCCAAAAAACTAACAGTTGCCTGAAATCTCAGCACACACTTTTTCACCCAATCTTGATGAAACTTTCAGGTAATGATCAGTACACCAATCCCACTTGGCTCGCCAAATTTCGTTCTTCTAGGTTAAACCGTTCGTTGCCAGTAACCGGTTTCATTTTGAGGTTTCACTCTGTTTTCTCCTATAGGGATACATGTATTTGGAACTCTAAATCAAACACGGTTTGTGCTAGCTCTTTGAAACTTGACACAATAAAGCAGTTTCAAGTTCTATCTCTATGGTTTGTTTGCTGTTGATGTAGCCCTAAGCAGAGACTGGCGAGAATCACTTTCATGGAAAGGGCCTGCCAAGCTTCGAAAAAACTACGAGTTGCCTGAAATCTCAGCAAACACTTTTACAACCAATCTTGATGAAACTTTCAGGTAATGATCAGTACACCAATCCCACTTGGCTCGCCAAATTTCATTCTTCTAGGTTAAACCGTTCGTTGGCAGTAACCGGTTTCATTTTGAGGTTTCACTCTGTTTTCTCCTATAGGGATACATGTATTTGGAACTCTAAATCAAACACGGTTTGTGCTAGCTTTTTGAAACTTGACACAATAAAGCAGTTTCAAGTTCTATCTCTATGGTTTGTTTGCTGTTGATTTAGCCCTAAGCAGAGACTGGCGAGAATCATTTTCATGGAAAGGGCCTGCCAAGCTTCCAAAAAACTACGAGTTGCCTGAAATCTCAGCAAACACTTTTTCACCGAATCTTGATGATACTTTCAGGTAATGATCAGTACACCAATCCCACTTGGCTCGCCAAATTTCGTTCTTCTAGGTTAAACCGTTCGTTGGCAGTAACCGGTTTCATTTTGAGGTTTCACTCTGTTTTCTCCTATAGGGATACATGTATTTGGAACTCTAAATCAATCACGGTTTGTGCTAGCTCTTTGAAACTTGACACAAGAAAGCAGTTTCAAGTTCTATCTCTATGGTTTGTTTGCTGTTGATGTAGCCCTAAGCAGAGACTGGCAAGAATCACTTTCATGGAAAGGGCCTGCCAAGCTTCCAAAAAACTACGAGTTGCCTGAAATCTCAGCAAACACTTTTTC
>NW_027525587.1:0-18032 GCF_052094955.1 Ictidomys tridecemlineatus | reverse complement strand
TCTTTGAAACTTGACACAATAAAGCAGTTTCAAGTTCTATTTCTATGCTTTGTTTGCTGTTGATGTAGCCCTAAGCAGAGACTGGTGAAAATCACTTTCATGGAAAGGGGTTGCCAAGCTTCCAAAAAACTACGAGTTGCCTGAAATCTCAGCAAACATTTTTTCACCCAATCTTGATAATTCCTTCAGGTAATGATCAGTACACCAAAACCACTTGGATCACCAAATTTCGTTCTTCTAGGTTAAACCTTTCGTTTGCAGTAACCGTTTTCATTTTTAGGTTTCACTCTGTTTTCTCCTATGGGGATACATGTATTTGGAACTCTAAATCAAACACGGTTTGTGCTAACTCTTTGAAACTTGACACAATAAATCAGTTTCAAGTTCTATCTCTATGCTTTGTTTGCTGTTGATGTAGCCCTAAGCAGAGACTGGCGAAAATCACTTTCATGGAAAGGGGTTGCCAAGCTTCCAAAAAACTACGAGTTGCCTGAAATCTCAGCAAATATTTTTTCACCCAATCATGATGATTCTTTCAGGTAATGATCAGTACACCAAAACCACTTGGCTCACCAAATTTCGTTCTTCTAGGTTAAACCGTTCGTTTGCAGTAACCGTTTTCATTTTTAGGTTTCACTCTGTTTTCTCCTATAGGGATACTGTATTTGGAACTCTAAATCAAACACGGTTTGTGCTAGCTGTATGAAACTTGACACAATAAAGCAGTTTCCAGTTCTATATCTATGGTTTGTTTGCTGTTGATGTAGCCCCTAAGCAGAGACTGGCGAAAATCCCTTTCATGGAAAGGGGTTGCCAATCTTCCAAAGAACTACGAGTTGCCTGAAATCTCAGCAAACATTTTTTCACCCAATCTTGATGATTCTTTCAGGTAAAGATAAGTACCCCAAACAAGTTTGCTCACCAAATTTGGTTCTTCTAGGTTGAACAGTTCGTTTGCAGTAACCGTTTTCATTTTTAGGTGTTCACTCTGTTTTCTCCTATAGGGATACATGTATTTGGAACTCTAAATCAAACACGGTTTGTGCTAGCTCTTTGAAACTTGACACAATAAAGCAGTTTCAAGTTCTATCTCTATGGTTTGTGTGCTGTTGATGTAGCCCTAAGCAGAGACTGGCGAAAATCATTTTCATGTAAAGGGGTTGCCAAGCTTCCAAAAACTACGCGTTGCCTGAAATCTCAGCGAACATTTTTTCACCATATCTTGATGATTCTTTCAGGTAATGATCAGTACACCAAAACCACTTGGCTCACCAAATTTCGTTCTTCTAGGTTAAACCGTTCGTTTGCAGTAACCATTTTCATTTTTAGGTTTCACTCTGTTTTCTCTTATAGGGATACATGCATTTGGAACTCTAAATGAAACACGGTTTGCGCTAGCTCTTTGAAACTTGACACAATAAAGCAGTTTCATGTTCTATCTCTATGCTTTGTTTGCTGTTGATGTAGCCTAAGCAGAGACTGGCGAAAATCACTTTCATGGAAAGGGGTTGCCAAGCTTCCAAAAAACTACGAGTTGCCTGAAATCTCAGCAAACATTTTTCACTCAATCTTGATGATTCTTTCAGGTAATGATCAGTACACCAAAACCACTTGGCTCTCCAAATTTCGTTCTTCTAGGTTAAACCGTTCGTTTGCAGTAACTGTTTTCATTTTTAGGTTTCACTCTGTTTTCTCCTATACGGATACATGTATTTGGAACTCTAAATCAAACACGGTTTGTGCTAGCTCTTTGAAACTTGACACAATAAAGCAGTATCCAGTTCTATCTCTATGGTTTTTTTGCTGTTGATGTAGCCCTAAGCAGATACTGGCGAAAATCACTCTCATGGAAAGGGGTTGCCAAGCTTCCAAAAAACTACGAGTTGCCTGAAATCTCAGCAAACATTTTTTCACCCAATCTTGATGATTCTTTCAGGTAATGATCAGTACACCAAACCCCTTGGCTCACCAAATTTCGTTCTTTTAGGTTAAACCGTTCGTTTGCAGTAACCCTTTTCATTTTTAGGTTTCACTCTGTTTTCTCCTATAGAGATACATGTATTTGGAACTCTAAATCAAACACGGTTTGTGCTAGCTCTTTGAAACTTGACACAATAAAGCAGTTTCAAGTTCTATCTCTATGCTTTGTTTGCTGTTGATGTAGCCCTAAGCAGAGACTGGCGAAAATCCCTTTCATGGAAAGAGGTTACCAAGCTTCCAAAAAACTACGAGTTGCCTGAAATCTCAGCAAACATTTTTTCACCCAATCTTGATGATTCTTTCAGGTAATGATCAGTACACCACAACCACTTGCCTCACCAAATTTCGTTCTTCTAGGTTAAACCGTTCGTTTGCAGTAACTGTTTTCATTTTTAGGATTCACTCTGTTTTCTCCTACAGGGATACATGTACTTGGAACTCTAAATCAAACACGGTTTGTGCTAGCTCTTTGAAACTTGACACAATAAAGCAGTTTCCAGTTCTATCTCTATGGTTTGTTTGCTGTTGATGTAGCCCTAGGAAGAGACTGGCGAAAATCACTTTCATTGAAAGGGGTTGCCAAGCTTCCAAAAAACTACGAGTTGACTGAAATCTCAGCAAACATTTTTTCACCCAATCTTGATGATTCTTTCAGGTAATGATCAGTACACCAAAACCACTTGGCTCACCAAATTTCGTTCTTCTAGGTTAAACCGTTCGTTTGCAGTAACCGTTTTCATTTTTAGGTTTCACCCTGTTTTCTCCTATAGGGATACATGTATTTGGAACTCTAAATCAAACACGGTTTTTGCTAGCTCTTTGGAACTTGACACAATAAAGCAGTTTCAAGTTCTATCTCTATGCTTTGTTTGCTGTTCATGTAGCCCTAAGCAGAGACTGGCGAAAATCACTTTCATGGAAAGGGGTTGCCAACCTTCCAAAAAACTACGAGTTTCCTGAAATCTCAGCAAACATTTTTTCACCCAATCTTGATGATTCTTTCAGGTAATGATCAGTACACCAAAACCACTTGGCTCACCAAATTTCGTTCTTCTACGCTAAACCGTTCGTTTGCAGTAACTGTTTCCATTTTTAGGTTTCACTATGTTTTCTCCTATAGAGATACATGTATTTGGAACTCTAAATCAAACACGGTTTGTGCTAGCTCTTTGAAACTTGACACAATAAAGCAGTTTCAAGTTCTATCTCTATGCTTTGTTTGCTGTTGATGTAGCCCTAAGCAAGAATGGTGAAAATCCCTTTCATGGAAAGGGGTTGCCAAGCTTCCAAAAAACTACGAGTTGCCTGAAATCTCAGCAAACATTTTTTCACCCAATCTTGAAGATTCTTTCAGGTAATGATCAGTACATCAAAACCACTTGCCTAACCAAATTTCCTTCTTTGAGGTTACACCGTTCGATTGCAGTAACCGTTTTCATTTTTAGGTTTCACTCTGTTTTCTCCTATAGGGATACATGTATTTGGAACTCTAAAAGAAACACGGTTTGTTCTAGCTCTTTGAAACTTGACACAATAAGGCACTTTCAAGTTCTCTCACTATGGTTTGTTTGCTGTTGATGTAGCCCTAAGCAGAGACTGGCGAAATCACTTTCATGGAACGGGTTGGCAAGCTTCCAAAAAACTACTAGTTGCCTGAAATCTCAGCAAACATTTTTTCACCCAATCTTGATGATTCTTTCAGGTAATGATCAGTACACCAAAACCACTTGGCTCACCAAATTTCGTTCTTCTAGGTTAAACCGTTCGTTTGCAGTAACCGTTTTCATTTTTTGGTTTCACTCTGTTTTCTTCTATAGGGATACATGTATTTGGAACTCTAAATCAAACACGGTTTTTGGTAGCTCTTTGAAACTTGACACAATAAAGCAGTTTCAAGTTCTATCTCTATGCTTTGTTTGCTGTTCATGTAGCCCTAAGCAGAGACTGGCGAAAATCACTTTCATGGAAAGGGGTTGCCATCTTCCAAAAAATTACGAGTTGCCTGAAATCTAAGCAAACATTTTTTCACCCAATCTTGATGATTCTTTCAGGTAAGGATCAGTATACCAAAACCACTTGGCTCACCAAATTTCGTTCTTCTAGGTTAAACCGTTCGTTTGCAGTAACCGTTTCCATTTTTAGGTTTCACTATGTTTTCTCCTATAGAGATACATGTATTTGGAACTCTAAATCAAACACAGTTTGTGCTAGCTCTTTGAAACTTGACACAATAAATCAGTTTCAAGTTCTATCTCTATGCTTTGTTTGCTGTTGATGTAGCCCTAAGCAAGAATGGCGAAAATCACTTTCATGGAAAGGGGTTGCCGAGCTTCCAAAAAACTACGAGTTGCCTTAAATATCAGCAAACATTTTTTCAGCCAATCTTTATGATTCTTTCAGGTAATGATCAGTACACCAAAACCACTTGGCTCACCACATTTCGTTCTTCTAGGTTAAACCGTTCGTTTGCAGTGACCGTTTTCATTTTTAGGTTTCACTCTGTTTTCTCCTATAGGGATACATATATTTGGAACTCTAAATCAAACACGGTTTTTGCAAGCTCTTTGAAACTTGACACAATACAGCAGTTTCAAGTTCTGTCTCTATGCTTTGTTTGCTGTTGATGTAGACCTAAGCAGAGACTGCCGAAAATCCCTTTCATGGAAAGGGGTTGCCAAGCTTCCAAAAAACTACGAGTTGCCTGAAATCTCAGCAAACTTTTTTTCACCCAATCTTGATGATTCTTTCAGGTAATGATCATTACACCAAAACCACTTGGCTAACGAAATTTCGTTCTTCTAGGTTAAACCGTTCGTTTGCAGTAACCGTTTTTATTTTTAGGTTTCACTCTGTTTTCTCCCATAGGGATACATGTATTTGGAACTCTAAATCAAACACGGTTTGTGCTAGCTCTTTGAAACTTGACACAATAAAGCAGTTTCAAGTTCTATCTCTATGCTTTGTTTGCTGTTGATGTAGCCCTAAGCAGAGACTGGCGAAAATCACTTTCATGGAAAGGGGTTGCCAAGCTTCCAAAAAACTACGAGTTGCCTGAAATCTCAGCAAACATTTTTTCACCCAATCTTGATGATTCTTTCAGGTAATGATCAGTACACCAAAACCACTTGGCTCACCAAATTTCGTTTTTCTAGGTTCAACCGTTCGTTTGCAGGAACCGTTTTCATTTTTAGGTTTCACTCTGTTTTCTCCTATAGGGATACATGTATTTGGAACTCTAAATCAAACACGGTTTGTGCTAGCTCTCTGCAACTTAACACAATAAAGCAGTTTCCAGTTCTATCTCTATGGTTTGTTTGCTGTTGATGTAGCCATAAGCAGAGACTGGCGAAAATCCCTTTCATGGAAAGGGGTTGCCAAGCTTCCAAAAAATTACGAGTTGCCTGAAATCTCAGCAAACATTTTTTCACCCAATCTTGATGATTCTTTCAGGTAATGATCAGTACACCAAAACCACTTGGCTCACCAAATTTCGTTTTTCTAGGTTCAACCGTTCGTTTGCAGTAACCGTTTTCATTTTTAGGTTTCACTCTGTTTTCTCCTATAGGGATACATGTATTTGGAACTCTAAATAAAACACGGTATCAACTAGCTCTTTGAAACTTGACACAATAAAGCAGTTTCCAGTTCTATCTCTATGCTTTGTTTGCTGTTGATGTAGCCCTAATCAGAGACTGGCGAAAATCCCTTTCATAGAAAGGGGTTGCCAAGCTTCCAAAAAACTACGAGTTGCCTGAAATCTCAGCAAACATTTTTTCACCCAATCTTGATGATTCTTTCAGGTAATGATCAGTAGACCAAAACCACTTGGCTCACCAAATTTCGTTCTTCTAGGTTAAACCGTTCGTTTGCAGTAACCGTTTTCATTTTTAGGTTTCACTCTCTTTTCTCCTATAGGGATACATGTATTTGGAACTCTAAATCAAACACGGTTTGTGCTAGCTCTTTGAAACTTGACACAATAAAGCAGTTTCAAGTTCTATCTCTATGCTTTCTTTGCTGTTGATGTAGCCCTAAGCAGAGAGTGTCGAAGATCACTTTCATGGAAAGGGGTTGCCAAGCTTCCAAAAAACTACGAGTTGCCTGAAATCTCAGCAAACATTTTTTCACCCAATCTTGATGATTCTTTCAGGTAATGATCAGTACACCAAAACCACTTGGCTCACCAAATTTCGTTCTTCTAGGTTCAACCGTTCGTTTGCAGTAACCGTTTTCATTTTTAGGTTTCACTCTGTTTTCTCCTATAGGGATACATGTATTTGGAACTCTAAATCAAACACGGTTTGTGCTAGCTCTTTCAAACTTGACACAATAATGCAGTTTCCAGTTCTATCTCTATGGTTTGTTTGCTGTTGATGTAGCCCTAAGCAGAGACTGGCGAAATACACTTTCATGGAAAGGGGTTGCCAAGCTTCCCAAAAACGACGAGTTGCCTGAAATCTCAGCAAAATTTTTTTCACCCAATCTTGATGATTCTTTCAGGTAATGATCAGTACACCAAAACCACTTGGCTGACCAAATTTCGTTCTTCTAGTTTAAACCGTTCGTTTGCAGTAACCGTTTTCATTTTTAGGTTTCACTCTTTTTTCTCCTATAGGGATACATGTGTTTGGAACTCTAAATCAAACACGGTTTGTGCTAGCTCTTTGAAACTTGACACAATAAAGCAGTTTCCAGTTCTATCTCTATGCTTTGTTTGATGTTGATGTAGCCCTAAGCAGATACTGGCGAAAAAAACTCTCATGGAAAGGAGTTGCCAAGCTTCCAAAAAACTACGAGTTGCCTGAAATCTCAGCAAACATTTTTTCACCCAATCTTGATGATTCTTTCAGGTAATGATCAGTACACCAAAACCACTTGGCTCACCCAATTTCGTTCATCTAGGTTAAACCGTTCGTTTGCAGTAACCATTTTCATTTTTAGGTTTCACTCTGTTTTCTCCTATAGGGATACATGTATATGGAACTCTAAATCAAACACGGTTTGTGCTAGCTCTTTGAAACTTGACACAATAAAGCAGTTTCAAGTTCTATCTCTATGCTTTGTTTGCTGTTGATGTAGCCCTAAGCAGAGACTGGCGAAAATCCCTTTCATTGAAAGGGGTTGCCAAGCTTCCAAAAAACTTCGAGTTGCCTGAAATCTCAGCAAACATTTTTTTCACCCAATCTTGATGATTCTTTCAGGTAAGGATCAGTACACGAAAACCACTTGGCTCACCAAATTTCGTTCTTCTAGGTTCAACCGTTCGTTTGCAGTAACCGTTTTCATTTTTAGGTTTCACTCTGTTTTCTCATATAGGGATACATGTATTTGGAACTCTAAATCAAACACGGTTTGTGCTAGCTCTTTGAAACTTGACACAATAAAGCAGTTTCAAGTTCTATCTCTATGGTTTGTTTGCTGTTGATGTAGCCCAAAGCAGAGACTGCCGAAAATCACTTTCATGGAGAGGGGTTGAAAACCTTCCAAAAAAGTACGAGTTGCCTGAAATCTCAGCAAACATTTTTTCACCCAATCTTGATGATTCTTTCAGGTAATGATCAGTACACCAAAACCACTTGGCTCACCAAATTTCGTTCTTCTAGGTTCAACCGTTCGTTTGCAGTAACTGTTTTCATTTTTAGGATTCACTCTGTTTTCTCCTACAGGGATACATGTACTTGGAACTCTAAATCAAACACGGTTTCTGCTAGCTCTTTGAAACTTGACACAATAAAGCAGTTTCCAGTTCTATCTCTATGGTTTGTTTGCTGTTGATGTAGCCATAAGCAGAGACTGGCGAAAATCCCTTTCATGGAAAGGGGTTGCCAATCTTCCAAAAAACTACGAGTTGCCTGAAATCTCAGCAAACATTTTTTTCACCCAATCTTGATGATTCTTTCAGGTAATGATCAGTACACCAAAACCACTTGGCTCACCAAATTTCGTTCTTCTAGGTTAAACCGTTCGTTCGCAGTAACCGTTTTCATTTTTAGGTTTCACTCTGTTTTCTCCTATAGGGATACATGTATTTGGAACTCTAAATAAAACACGGTATCTACTAGCTCTTTGAAATGTGACACAATAAAGCAGTTTCCAGTTCTATCTCTATGCTTTGTTTGCTGTTGATGTAGCCCTAATCAGAGACTTGCGAAAATCCCTTTCATGGAAAGGGGTTGCCAAGCTTCCAAAAAATTACGAGTGGCCTCAAATCTCAGCAAACATTTTTTCACCCAATCTTGATGATTCTTTCAGGTAATGATCAGTACACCAAAACCACTTGGCTCACCAAATTTCGTTCTTCTAGGTTAAACCGTTCGTTTGCAGTAACCGTTTTCATTTTTAGGTTTCACTCTCTTTTCTCCTATAGGGATACATGTATTTGGAACTCTAAATCAAACACGGTTTGTGCTAGCTCTTTGAAACTTGACACAATAAAGCAGTTTCAAGTTCTATCTCTATGGTTTGTTTGCTGTTGATGTAGCCCAAAGCAGAGACTGCCGAAAATCACTTTCATGGAGAGGGGTTGAAAACCTTCCAAAAAAGTACGAGTTGCCTGAAATCTCAGCAAACATTTTTTCACCCAATCTTGATGATTCTTTCAGGTAATGATCAGTACACCAAAACCACTTGGCTCACCAAATTTCGTTCTTCTAGGTTCAACCGTTCGTTTGCAGTAACTGTTTTCATTTTTAGGATTCACTCTGTTTTCTCCTACAGGGATACATGTACTTGGAACTCTAAATCAAACACGGTTTGTGCTAGCTCTTTGAAACTTGACACAATAAAGCAGTTTCCAGTTCTATCTCTATGGTTTGTTTGCTGTTGATGTAGCCATAAGCAGAGACTGGCGAAAATCCCTTTCATGGAAAGGGGTTGCCAATCTTCCAAAAAACTACGAGTTGCCTGAAATCTCAGCAAACATTTTTTTCACCCAATCTTGATGATTCTTTCAGGTAATGATCAGTACACCAAAACCACTTGGCTCACCAAATTTCGTTCTTCTAGGTTAAACCGTTCGTTCGCAGTAACCGTTTTCATTTTTAGGTTTCACTCTGTTTTCTCCTATAGGGATACATGTATTTGGAACTCTAAATAAAACACGGTATCTACTAGCTCTTTGAAATGTGACACAATAAAGCAGTTTCCAGTTCTATCTCTATGCTTTGTTTGCTGTTGATGTAGCCCTAATCAGAGACTTGCGAAAATCCCTTTCATGGAAAGGGGTTGCCAAGCTTCCAAAAAATTACGAGTGGCCTCAAATCTCAGCAAACATTTTTTCACCCAATCTTGATGATTCTTTCAGGTAATGATCAGTACACCAAAACCACTTGGCTCACCAAATTTCGTTCTTCTAGGTTAAACCGTTCGTTTGCAGTAACCGTTTTCATTTTTAGGTTTCACTCTCTTTTCTCCTATAGGGATACATGTATTTGGAACTCTAAATCAAACACGGTTTGTGCTAGCTCTTTGAAACTTGACACAATAAAGAAGTTTCAAGGTCTATCTCTATGCTTTGTTTGCTGTTGATGTAGCCCTAAGTTGAGACTGGCGAAAATCACTTTCATGGAAAAAGGTTGCCAAGCTTCCAAAAAACTACGAGTTGCCTGAAATCTCAGCAAACATTTTTTCACCCAATCTTGATGATTCTTTCAGGTAATGATCAGTACACCAAAACCACTTGGCTCACCAAATTTCGTTCTTCTAGGTTAAACCGTTCGTTTGCAGTAACCATTTTCATTTTTAGGTTTCACTCTGTTTTCTCCTATAGGGATACATGTATATGGAACTCTAAATCAAACACGGTTTGTGCTAGCTCTTTGAAACTTGACACAATAAAGCAGTTTCAAGTTCTATCTCTATGCTTTGTTTGCTGTTGATGCAGCCCTAACCAGAGACTGGCTAAAATCACTTTCATGGAAAGGGGTTGCCAAGCCTCCAAAAAACTACGAGTTGCCTGAAATCTCAGCAAACATTTTTTCACCCAATCTTGATGATTCTTTCAGGTAATGATCAGTACACCAAAACCACTTGGCTCACCAAATTTCGTTCCACTAGTTTAAACCGTTCGTTTGCAGTAACCGTTTTCATTTTTAGCTTTCACTCTGTTTTCTCCTATAGGGATACATGTATTTGGAACGCTAAATCAAACACGGTTTGTTCTAGCTCTTTGAAACTTGACACAATAAAGCAGTTTCCAGTTCTATCTCTATGCTTTGTTTGCTGTTGATGTAGCCCTAAGCAGAGACTGGCGAAAATCACTTTCATGGAAGGAGTTGCCAAGCTTCCAAAAAACTACGAGTTGCCTGAAATCTCAGCAGACATTTTTTCACCCAATCTTGATGATTCTTTCAGGTAATGATCAGTACACCAAAACCACTTGGCTCACCAAATTTCGTTCTTCTAGGTTAAACCGTTCGTTTGCAGTAACCGTTTTCATTTTTAGGTTTCACTCTGTTTTCTCATATAGGGATACATGTATTTGGAACTCTAAATCAAACACGGTTTGTGCTAGCTCTTTGAAACTTGACACAATAAAGCAGTTTCAAGTTCTATCTCTATGGTTTGTTTGCTGTTGATGTAGCCCAAAGCAGAGACTGGCGAAAATCCCTTTCATGGAGAGGGGTTGAAAACCTTCCAAAAAAGTACGAGTTGCCTGAAATCTCAGCAAACATTTTTTCACCCAATCTTGATGATTCTTTCAGGTAATGATCAGTACACCAAAACCACTTGGCTCACCAAATTTCGTTCTTCTAGGTTAAACCGTTCGTTTGCAGTAACTGTTTTCATTTTTAGGATTCACTCTGTTTTCTCCTACAGGGATACATGTACTTGGAACTCTAAATCAAACACGGTTTGTGCTAGCTCTTTGAAACTTGACACAATAAAGCAGTTTCCAGTTCTATCTCTATGGTTTGTTTGCTGTTGATGTAGCCCTAGGCAGAGACTGGCGAAAATCACTTTAATTGAAAGGGGTTGCCAAGCTTCCAAAAAACTACGAGTTGCCTGAAATCTCAGCAAACATTTTTTCACCCAATCTTGATGATTCTTTCAGGTAATGATCAGTACACCAAAACCACTTGGCTCACCAAATTTCGTTCTTCTAGGTTAAACCGTTCGTTTGCAGTAACCGTTTTCATTTTTAGGTTTCACTCTTTTTTCTCCTATAGGGATACATGTGTTTGGAACTCTAAATCAAACACGGTTTGTGCTAGCTCTTTGAAACTTGACACAATAAAGCAGTTTCCAGTTCTATCTCTATGGTTTGTTTGATGTTGATGTAGCCCTAAGCAGATACTGGCGAAAAAAACTCTCATGGAAAGGAGTTGCCAAGCTTCCAAAAAACTACGAGTTGCATGAAATCTCAGCAAACATTTTTTTTACCCAATTTTGAATATTCTTTGAGGTAATGATCAGTACACCAAACCCCTTGGCTCACCAAATTTCGTTCCTCTAGGTTAAACCGTTCGTTTGCAGTAACCGTTTTCATTTTTAGGTTTCACTCTGTTTTCTCCTATAGGGATACATGTATTTAGAACTCTAAATCAAACACGGTTTGTGCTAGCTCTTTGAAACTTGACACAATAAAGAAGTTTCAAGGTCTATCTCTATGCTTTGTTTGCTGTTGATGTAGCCCTAAGTTGAGACTGGCGAAAATCACTTTCATGGAAAAAGGTTGCCAAACTTCCAAAAAACTACGAGTTGCCTGAAATCTCAGCAAACATTTTTTCACCCAATCTTGATGATTCTTTCAGGTAATGATCAGTACACCAAAACCACTTGGCTCACCAAATTTCGTTCTTCTAGGTTAAACCGTTCGTTTGCAGTAACAATTTTCATTTTTAGGTTTCACTCTGTTTTCTCCTATAGGGATACATGTATATGGAACTCTAAATCAAACACGGTTTGTGCTAGCTCTTTGAAACTTGACACAATAAAGCAGTTTCAAGTTCTATCTCTATGCTTTGTTTGCTGTTGATGCAGCCCTAACCAGAGACTGGCTAAAATCACTTTCATGGAAAGGGGTTGCCAAGCCTCCAAAAAACTACGAGTTGCCTGAAATCTCAGCAAACATTTTTTCACCCAATCTTGATGATTCTTTCAGGTAATGATCAGTACACCAAAACCACTTGGCTCACCAACTTTCGTTCCACTAGTTTAAACCGTTCGTTTGCAGTAACCGTTTTCATTTTTAGCTTTCACTCTGTTTTCTCCTATAGGGATACATGTATTTGGAACGCTAAATCAAACACGGTTTGTTCTAGCTCTTTGAAACTTGACACAATAAAGCAGTTTCCAGTTCTATCTCTATGCTTTGTTTGCTGTTGATGTAGCCCTAAGCAGAGACTGGCGAAAATCACTTTCATGGAAAGGAGTTGCCAAGCTTCCAAAAAACTACGAGTTGCCTGAAATCTCAGCAGACATTTTTTCACCCAATCTTGATGATTCTTTCAGGTAATGATCAGTACACCAAAACCACTTGGCTCACCAAATTTCGTTCTTCTAGGTTAAACCGTTCGTTTGCAGTAACCGTTTTCATTTTTAGGTTTCACTCTGTTTTCTCATATAGGGATACATGTATTTGGAACTCTAAATCAAACACGGTTTGTGCTAGCTCTTTGAAACTTGACACAATAAAGCAGTTTCAAGTTCTATCTCTATGGTTTGTTTGCTGTTGATGTAGCCCAAAGCAGAGACTGGCGAAAATCACTTTCATGGAGAGGGGTTGAAAACCTTCCAAAAAAGTACGAGTTGCCTGAAATCTCAGCAAACATTTTTTCACCCAATCTTGATGATTCTTTCAGGTAATGATCAGTACACCAAAACCACTTGGCTCACCAAATTTCGTTCTTCTAGGTTAAACCGTTCGTTTGCAGTAACTGTTTTCATTTTTAGGATTCACTCTGTTTTCTCCTACAGGGATACATGTACTTGGAACTCTAAATCAAACACGGTTTGTGCTAGCTCTTTGAAACTTGACACAATAAAGCAGTTTCCAGTTCTATCTCTATGGTTTGTTTGCTGTTGATGTAGCCCTAGGCAGAGACTGGCGAAAATCACTTTAATTGAAAGGGGTTGCCAAGCTTCCAAAAAACTACGAGTTGCCTGAAATCTCAGCAAACATTTTTTCACCCAATCTTGATGATTCTTTCAGGTAATGATCAGTACACCAAAACCACTTGGCTCACCAAATTTCGTTCTTCTAGGTTAAACCGTTCGTTTGCAGTAACCGTTTTCATTTTTAGGTTTCACTCTTTTTTCTCCTATAGGGATACATGTGTTTGGAACTCTAAATCAAACACGGTTTGTGCTAGCTCTTTGAAACTTGACACAATAAAGCAGTTTCCAGTTCTATCTCTATGGTTTGTTTGATGTTGATGTAGCCCTAAGCAGATACTGGCGAAAAAAACTCTCATGGAAAGGAGTTGCCAAGCTTCCAAAAAACTACGAGTTGCATGAAATCTCAGCAAACATTTTTTTTACCCAATTTTGAATATTCTTTGAGGTAATGATCAGTACACCAAACCCCTTGGCTCACCAAATTTCGTTCCTCTAGGTTAAACCGTTCGTTTGCAGTAACCGTTTTCATTTTTAGGTTTCACTCTGTTTTCTCCTATAGGGATACATGTATTTAGAACTCTAAATCAAACACGGTTTGTGCTAGCTCTTTGAAACTTGACACAATAAAGAAGTTTCAAGGTCTATCTCTATGCTTTGTTTGCTGTTGATGTAGCCCTAAGTTGAGACTGGCGAAAATCACTTTCATGGAAAAAGGTTGCCAAACTTCCAAAAAACTACGAGTTGCCTGAAATCTCAGCAAACATTTTTTCACCCAATCTTGATGATTCTTTCAGGTAATGATCAGTACACCAAAACCACTTGGCTCACCAAATTTCGTTCTTCTAGGTTAAACCGTTCGTTTGCAGTAACAATTTTCATTTTTAGGTTTCACTCTGTTTTCTCCTATAGGGATACATGTATATGGAACTCTAAATCAAACACGGTTTGTGCTAGCTCTTTGAAACTTGACACAA
Source organism: Ictidomys tridecemlineatus (assembly GCF_052094955.1). NCBI lineage: Eukaryota > Metazoa > Chordata > Mammalia > Rodentia > Sciuridae > Ictidomys > Ictidomys tridecemlineatus. The sequence goes on along the minus strand of NW_027525587.1, from coordinate 4,020 downwards.
TAAAGCAGTTTCAAGTTCTATCTCTATGCTTTGTTTGCTGTTGATGCAGCCCTAACCAGAGACTGGCTAAAATCACTTTCATGGAAAGGGGTTGCCAAGCCTCCAAAAAACTACGAGTTGCCTGAAATCTCAGCAAACATTTTTTCACCCAATCTTGATGATTCTTTCAGGTAATGATCAGTACACCAAAACCACTTGGCTCACCAACTTTCGTTCCACTAGTTTAAACCGTTCGTTTGCAGTAACCGTTTTCATTTTTAGCTTTCACTCTGTTTTCTCCTATAGGGATACATGTATTTGGAACGCTAAATCAAACACGGTTTGTTCTAGCTCTTTGAAACTTGACACAATAAAGCAGTTTCCAGTTCTATCTCTATGCTTTGTTTGCTGTTGATGTAGCCCTAAGCAGAGACTGGCGAAAATCACTTTCATGGAAAGGAGTTGCCAAGCTTCCAAAAAACTACGAGTTGCCTGAAATCTCAGCAGACATTTTTTCACCCAATCTTGATGATTCTTTCAGGTAATGATCAGTACACCAAAACCACTTGGCTCACCAAATTTCGTTCTTCTAGGTTAAACCGTTCGTTTGCAGTAACCGTTTTCATTTTTAGGTTTCACTCTGTTTTCTCATATAGGGATACATGTATTTGGAACTCTAAATCAAACACGGTTTGTGCTAGCTCTTTGAAACTTGACACAATAAAGCAGTTTCAAGTTCTATCTCTATGGTTTGTTTGCTGTTGATGTAGCCCAAAGCAGAGACTGGCGAAAATCACTTTCATGGAGAGGGGTTGAAAACCTTCCAAAAAAGTACGAGTTGCCTGAAATCTCAGCAAACATTTTTTCACCCAATCTTGATGATTCTTTCAGGTAATGATCAGTACACCAAAACCACTTGGCTCACCAAATTTCGTTCTTCTAGGTTAAACCGTTCGTTTGCAGTAACTGTTTTCATTTTTAGGATTCACTCTGTTTTCTCCTACAGGGATACATGTACTTGGAACTCTAAATCAAACACGGTTTGTGCTAGCTCTTTGAAACTTGACACAATAAAGCAGTTTCCAGTTCTATCTCTATGGTTTGTTTGCTGTTGATGTAGCCCTAGGCAGAGACTGGCGAAAATCACTTTAATTGAAAGGGGTTGCCAAGCTTCCAAAAAACTACGAGTTGCCTGAAATCTCAGCAAACATTTTTTCACCCAATCTTGATGATTCTTTCAGGTAATGATCAGTACAGCAAAACCACTTGGCTCACTAAATTTCGTTCTTCTAGGTTAAACCATTCGTTTGCAGTAACCGTATTCATTTTTAGTTTCACTCTGTTTTCTCCTATAGGGATACATGTATTTGGAACTCTAAATCAAACACGGTTTGTGCTAGCTCTTTGAAAATTGACACAATAAAGCAGTTTCCAGTTCTATCTCTACGCTTTGTTTGCTGTTGATGTAGCCCTAAGCATAGACTGGCGAAAATCACTTTCATGGAAAGAGGTTGCCAACCTTCCAAAAAACTACGAGTTGCCTGAAATCTCAGCAAACATTTTTTCACCCAATCTTGATGATTCTTTCAGGTAATGATCAGTACACCAAAACCACTTGGCTCACCAAATTTCGTTCTTCTAGGTTAAACCGTTCGTTTGCAGTAACCGTTTCCATTTTTAGGTTTCACTCTGTTTTCTCCTATAGGGATACATGTATTTGGAACTCTAAATCAAACACGGTTTGTGCTAGCTCTTTGAAACTTGACACAATAAAGAAGTTTCAAGTTCTATCTCTATGGTTTGTTTGCTGTTGATGTAGCCCTAAGCAGAGAGTGGCGAAAATCACTTTCATGGAAAGGGGTTGACAAGCTTCCAAAAAAGTACGAGTTGCCTGAAATCTCAGCAAACATTTTTTCACCCAATCTTGATGATTCTTTCAGGTAATGATCAGTACACCAAAACCACTTGGCTCACCAAATTTCGTTCTTCTAGGTTCAACCGTTCGTTTGCAGTAACCGTTTTCATTTTTAGGTTTCACCCTGTTTTCTCCTATAGGGATACATGTATTTGGAACTCTAAATCAAACACGTTTTTTGCTAGCTCTTTGGAACATGACACAATAAAGCAGTTTCAAGTTCTATCTCTATGCTTTGTTTGCTTTTCATGTAGCCCTAAGCAGAGACTGGCGAAAATCACTTTCATGGAAAGGGGTTGCCAACCTTCCAAAAAACTACGAGTTTCCTGAAATCTCAGCAAACATTTTTTCACCCAATCTTGATGATTCTTTCAGGTAATGATCAGTACACCAAAACCACTTGGCTCACCAAATTTCGTTCTTCTACGCTAAACCGTTCGTTTGCAGTAACTGTTTCCATTTTTAGGTTTCTCTATGTATTCTCCTATAGAGATACATGTATTTGGAACTCTAAATCAAACACGGTTTGTGCTAGCTCTTTGAAACTTGACAAAATAAAGCAGTTTCAAGTTCTCTCTCTATGGTTTGTTTGCTGTTGATGTAGCCCTAAGCAGAGCGTGGTGAAAATCACTTTCATGGAAAGGGGTTGCCAAGCTTCCAAAAAACTACGAGTTGCCTGAAATCTCAGCAAACTTTTTTTCACCCAATCTTGATGATTCTTTCAGGTAATGATCATTACACCAAAACCACTTGGCTAACGAAATTTCGTTCTTCTAGGTTAAACCGTTCGTTTGCAGTAACCGTTTTTATTTTTAGGTTTCACTCTGTTTTCTCCCATAAGGATACATGTATTTGGAACTCTAAATGAAACACGGTTTGTGCTAGCTCTTTGAAACTTGACACAATAAAGCAGTTTCAAGTTCTATCTCTATGCTTTGTTTGCTGTTGATGTAGCCCTAAGCAGAGACTGGCGAAAATCACTTTCATGGAAAGGGGTTGCCAAGCTTCCAAAAAACTACGAGTTGCCTGAAATCTCAGCAAACATTTTTTCACCCAATCTTGATGATTCTTTCAGGTAATGATCAGTACACCAAAACCACTTGGCTCACCAAATTTCGTTTTTCTAGGTTCAACCGTTCGTTTGCAGTAACCGTTTTCATTTTTAGGTTTCACTCTGTTTTCTCCTATAGGGATACATGTATTTGGAACTGTAAATCAAACACGGTTTGTGCTAGCTCTCTGCAACTTGACACAATAAAGCAGTTTCCAGTTCTATCTCTATGGTTTGTTTGCTGTTGATGTAGCCATAAGCAGAGACTGGCGAAAATCCCTTTCATGGAAAGGGGTTGCCAAGCTTCCAAAAAATTACGAGTTGCCTGAAATCTCAGCAAACATTTTTTCACCCAATCTTGATGATTCTTTCAGGTAATGATCAGTACACCAAAACCACTTGGCTCACCAATTTTCGTTTTTCTAGGTTCAACCGTTCGTTTGCAGTAACCGTTTTCATTTTTAGGTTTCACTCTGTTTTCTCCTATAGGGATACATGTATTTGGAACTCTAAATAAAACACGGTATCTACTAGCTCTTTGAAACTTGACACAATAAAGCAGTTTCCAGTTCTATCTCTATGCTTTGTTTGCTGTTGATGTAGCCCTAATCAGAGACTGGCGAAAATCCCTTTCATAGAAAGGGGTTGCCAAGCTTCCAAAAAACTACGAGTTGCCTGAAATCTCAGCAAATATTTTTTCACCCAATCTTGATGATTCTTTCAGGTAATGATCAGTACACCAAAACCACTTGGCTCACCAAATTTCGTTCTTCTAGGTTAAACCGTTCGTTTGCAGTAACCGTTTTCATTTTTAGGTTTCACTCTCTTTTCTCCTATAGGGATACATGTATTTGGAACTCTAAATCAAACACGGTTTGTGCTAGTTCTTTGAAACTTGACACAATAAAGCAGTTTCCAGTTCTCTCTCTATGCTTTCTTTGGTGTTGATGTAGCCCTAAGCAGAGAGTGTCGAAGATCACTTTCATGGAAAGGGGTTGCCAAGCTTCCAAAAAACTACGAGTTGCCTGAAATCTCAGCAAACATTTTTTCACCCAATCTTGATGATTCTTTCAGG